>NC_091951.1:333149117-333359117 GCF_031021105.1 Erythrolamprus reginae | reverse complement strand
ATTATATAGGGCTTTTTTCTTGGCAGGCTATATTTTTTATGTGATTTTTTTCAATGTGGCTTTATTATTTTTAATATGGAGAGCCACCAAGAAGCATGTGGTTCAGATGGACAGACATATATATGTAATGGACAACTAAATGCAGCTTACGATTACTGTGACTGGAATCAACACGTCTGTTAGCCAACCCACATTCTACAAATACTGAAATCTGAGGGCAGATTTTCTGTAGCCAAATTATAGCCTTGCTCTTTGGTTTCACTCCTTCAGATTCTCTGAAGACCATCTCTTTCTGTAAGATGTATATGTAGCATTTAATTAAGGTTTAAACCAAGTACAACAGAATTCTTTATTGGCCAACTGTGATTGGACACACAAGGAATTTGTCTTGGTGCATATGCTCTCAGTGTACATAAAAGAAAATATAGATTTATCAAGAATCATGTGGTACAAGACTTAATGATTGTCATAGAGGTCAAATAAGCAAATGTATAAAGCCAGATGTTTTTTCTTCTCATTTAATGGTAACATGTACTTAATCATGGAGATAGGGAAGAGAATATTAGTACATACCGGTATGTCACTCCTATAACTTTGTGAAGGAGATGGGTGGTTTAACCCTGCTGTTCTGTTCGGGTCGTATGTGACCCAAAGCCAAGTTTGAGTCCCTGTAAAAAAATTTCCCTGCATATCTGAAACTTGAAATTTCATGACTTTTCATCATTTCAGGGGTTCTCTCTATGAGAATTTTTTTTGGGGGGGTGGGGGGCTTAGTTTTTGCTGGGCAAAAAAAGTCACACTTCTTCTGTTCCCGGGTCACCCTGACCCGGACCGAAAACTCTTCATTTGCAGTGTTTATGTTTGGTCTTTTTGAAAGCTTTTTTCACTTGGAAAGTAGTCTGAACATTTCTGCACACAATGATATGAAAATTGAAATGAAAAAAGTAAATCTTATTGGTTTATTTTGCTGATATAATGCATGCCCCCCCCCCCCCGTTTTTGTGAATTCCTTTTCAATTTATGGATAGTTTTGCTTGCAAAATGCATTCTATTTTACTGAAGTTGGTGTGGGATTGGTAGCTTGAACATTTCTGAATATAAGAAAAATATAAAGGAACTGAAAAAAATGATTCTTACTGGTTTTTTAACATCAGAAATAAGCCCCCCCCCCCCCCTCGGTTGCTTGCAACCATTTTCACTTTATATTTATGCAGGCTTCAAATCCAAAATATTTTTAATATCTTATGCATTCATTTACTCATTTTAACATGGCTGATCATCATAAAAATATTTGTGGGGGTGGGGGAAATTTTTTTTTCTGGGCAAAAAAAAAAAATCACGTTGACTATTTCGGGTCATATAGACCCGGACCAAAATGATTTTTTTTAGGTACTTGAATTTGGTCTTTTTGAAAACTTTTTCCACTGGAAAACTAGTTTGAACATTTATGAACATAATGATATGAAAATTGAACTGAAAAAATTGAGGCTTATATTTTTATTTTGATCAAAAAGCCCCAACCCCCATGCTTTCTGAATTTTTTGTCAATTTATATTTTTTTTAGGTTACAAATCTCTAAGGAATATTCCCCCAAAAGTTTTGATATACTAAATTGAACAATCCTAAACATAAGAAAAATAGAAATGAACTGAAAAAAATGATTCTTATTGGTTTATTTTTGAATATAAGACCATATTGTTTTATACTCGAGTATAAGCCTACTCGAGTATAAGCCTATTTGAGTATAAGCATGGGGGCCCATTTATGAGCAAAATAAACCAATAAGGATCATTTTTTTCAGTTCAATTTTCATATCATTATGTTCAGAAAGGTTCAAGCTACCAATCCCACACCATCTTTAGTAAAATAGAATGCATTTTGCAGGCAAAATTATCAATAAACCTAAAAAAAATTCACAAAAACAGGGGGGGTAGGCACATTTATGTGCAAAATAAACCAATAAGGATTAATTTTTTCAGTTCAATTTTCATTCCATTGTGTGCAGAAATGTTCAAACTTGTTTCCAGGTGAAAAAAGCTTTCAAAAAGACCAAATATAAGTACCTAAAATGATCAATTTGCAGTCCGGGTCAAATAGACCCGGGAACATAAGATTAGGGAGTTTTTTCGAACAGAACAGCAGATTGGATGGACGGATGGACGGACAGATAAGTAGATAGGTAGATTATATTTCACCAGTATGCTTCAGATTTTTGAATCTAAAGACACATACCCACTTAGAACTTCAAGCTAAGATTTTGAACACTATTCATTTCATTTTATTGCTGTTTTCAGTGGTCCTAAAATAATTATGAACTTTTTACATAGGGCACAATGCTTTGCATCTTGCGGCCAAGAATAACCATGTTGACTGCGTCAAGAGACTTCTTCAGGTGAGGTGTTTTATTCCCCCCTCCCCCTTCCAACACTAAATGTCATCCTACATTAAGCTCCTCTCTATAAGTAGCCAATTAAATGGATTTAAGAGTTTCCAACAGGGTCTATCTAAATCACTAAATCATTTTAAGTCCAGGGCTTGTGAGTAGGAGATCCTTAAATTATATGGTTGTTTTCTGCTTTCCTTTGCACCACAGTTTAATGGTGCTTCATTAAGATGTCTGCTCTACATTTTCTTCTTGCTTTTATGATCTAGTGCAGTGGTTCTCAATCTGGGGGTTGGGACCACTTTGGGGATCAAATGACCTTTTCACAGGGGTCGCCTAAGACCACAGGAAAAGACAAATTTCCCATGGTGTTAGGAACTAAAGTTTCTATTCTGGCACCTTGGAGCATATTTTTACAATCTGACCAATCAGGCATTTACAGTGGGAATGTCCCTCTGTCAAACAGCTTAAAGCTCTGTTGGGAGAATTGGCGCTAGTCTTATGGTTGGGGATCACCACGACATGAGGAACTGTATTAAGGGTTCAAGCATTAGAAAGGTTGAGAACCACTGATCTACTGGGTACAATTCACAAAAAATGCCATATAATTTCATGTACTGGGAGTGGTAAATGTTGGCTTTTTAACATCCAACAAGAATATTTGATGTCAGGCTAGAGAATAAGAAGAGCTGCAATTGCCTAAATAAATTGTGTTGTAGAAAGTGCTAGATTTATTCGTTGAAAGTACCGTGTTTCCCTGAAAATAAGACCCTGCCTTATATGTTTTTGAACACTGAAATAAACGCTTGGCCTTGCCATGCACTCAAAAGCCCGATTGGGCTTATTATCAGGGGATGTCTTGTTTTAGGGGAAACAGCTATGAATCAAGCTCTTTATTTTTACAATAAGCTGGGAAAATCTTCCTGGCTGGATTGCATACAGAACCATGCAATTAGATGTTGGTATCAGATTTCTATACAATTTTCCACTTTCCCCAAAGTGATGCACTGCAGAATGAGATGGACAGAAGAGCACTCTCTAAAAGTCCAATATATTGTCCTCTGTGAATGGAATTCAGTCCACTGTCTAATGCTGTAATATCCTCCCTCCTTTCTAATTCAGTAGACTCAGCATAGACTTTAGTCAACATTTTTGGGTAGGACTACTATTCAGAGGGCATAAAACTACCTACTAAGTTCAGAATTGACATTATGCTCAGACGTTAAGCAGGCATGAACTTGGTTAACACTCAGATAAGAAATCTTCAGGAAATTCAAGCACTGTAGCCAGTCCAATCTAAAAGCATGCTGGAACAAACCAGTTAAATTAGAAACACTGTAGACTTCCTAAGAGAACTGGAATTTCTGACAGCCAACCATTTGTCCATTTATTTTTCTTTTGCTGGAAATCAAAATGGATTTTTCAGTCAAAGATAGATCTCTTTCTTTTGTTAAACATTTAGTAAGATCTTAATTGCTCACATCTGTTTTTGACATGTCTTCTCTTAAGTTTCAACCAGTCAAAAGCAAATTGCTTTACCTTTTGCAGTCTTGCCACTAAGCAGTGATGGATGATCAAGTTTGCAAAATGGATTGAACCCCTTTCTAAAAACATTCACATTGATTTTGTCCTGAATAAGTGGACAGTTTGATTTCACAGAAGTTTGATTTACTTGGGAGTTACATTGTGTTGTTTAAGTGTTCCCTTTATATTTTTTGAGCAGTTTACATTCCCATACAGCATTGCAATTTACCTTTCAAAATCCTTCGTGTTCTGTACTTTTTACTAAGGCTTCTTTTTTCTAATTCTGCAGTCCAAATGTCCAGCAGAAAACACAGATAGCTCGGGGAAAACCGCTTTACACCTTGCAGGTATTACATAGTCATCTTGCTTCTCTCCATTAACATAAATCCAGTATAATTTGTGCCTTCTGCTTAAAGAAACAAAGCAGGGTAAGGCTGAATTGACTAATTATTTTAACTACTTTCATTATATTCCCATAGTAAAAACAGGGTTGAATGAGCTTTGCTGAGTAAATATCCAATGGAACTTGATAGAGGTACAAGATACGAACCTAATTGGTTCCAGGGGGAGGTTCGTAACACGAAAGGTTCGTAAGACGAAACATTGTTTCCCATAGGAAACAATGTAAAGTCAATTAATCCGTGCAACCAAAAAAAAACCCCGCAAAAAACCCGCTGCCGCCCGGCTGTGACCTTTTAAAACAGCCGTGCGGCTTTCCAGCCGGGCTGGGGGGCTTCCCAGCAACCCCCCCAGCTGGGCTGTGACCTTTTAAAACAGCCGCGCGGCTTCCCAGCCGTCTCCCGAAGCCGAACGCCAAACCCGAACTTCCGCGTTTGGCGTTCAGAGGCTGCTGGAAAGCCGCGCGGCTGTTTTAAAAGGTGACAGCCGGGCTGGGGGGCTTCCCAGCAGCCTCCGAACGCCAAACCCAGAAGTTCGGGTTTGGCGTTCGTGTCACGAAAAAAGTTCGTAAGAAGAGGCAAATTTTTTCTGAACCCCGGGTTCGTATCTTGAGTTGTTCGTAAGACGAGGGGTTCGTATCTTGAGGTACCACTGTAGTTCTCACTTACAGACTATTTGTCAAGGAATAAAATAACAATGATGCTGAAAATATAATGCTATTTATTTATTAAATTCATTGGCCTTTGTGGTCCATTTATAACCTTTGCAGTGTCCATCAATCACGTGATTGCTGTTATAATTGCATGATCCTGGGAAAACATGAGGCTGCTACATTAATGTGCTACATGCCAGGGGAGAAATGGTCCCGGGTCACTTGTTTCTATTGGTTGTTAAAGAACCAGTCGCGATGGGAGTGCATGGCTCCGCCCACCTTTCAGGACACCGCCCTTTGTGTTCTTTTACTCTCTGAGCATGTGCAAGGCATTCTGTGCATGTGCAGAGGGTAAAAGAACCCAAATGGCGGTGGGTGGGCACAGCCTTGCGCTGTCTTTGTGACTGGCTCTCCGATGACCGACAGAAACGAGTGAACCAGGGGCATTTCACCCTGGTGCTACATGCTCTGGACTTCAAATCTGAAGCACTGCATAGCTCTAGCAACATGCTAGCCGATGAAAGCATGATAAATATAGTCATCTGGAGCAGCTCCACACTGAAGTGACCTTCTAAAAAGGCTTTAAAAAAGAACGAAACAATCCATTGGGTCATTGTTTCAGAGTTATCTCTTCACCTAAACAGACGAGCAGAATGGGTGGGCAAAAGAGCAGTGGAAATGGGAGCAATTCCCAACTTTCTATTGGCTTCCCAATACTCTTCAGTAAGACCTCAGTATTTACAGCCCCTACTTGAAAAAATCATACACTGGGACTGTAATAAACAATTATCATATTTTCTTCAGGGTACAAATATATATGTAGTTTCTAGAACCGCTAAGTTTATAGTCAGGGCTGTTCAGATGAGAATACGTTTTATAGAACATATTGGGGTGGCATGCAAAGGAGATGAACTCACTTAAGAATGTTTTATATCAGTATCTTAGATTTGTTTAATATAATCCTTTGCACGAGTTATATTCTCATGTTTTACTACTCAAGTTTAGCATATTATACTGCATTTTAACTTATTATTTATTCAAATTCCCTCTATTTTAGCCACTTTTATTGTATTTTAACCAGTCACAGTTTTATGACGACCGATGTGGTCTTTTTCTCGCTTTGATATGGTCGATTGAATAATCAAATAAAGTTGATATTGATATTATTGGCTTCCCCATTGAATTTCTTTGTGAGAAGTAGGCAGGGAGCAATGGAAATGATTATCATATGGCTGTGTCCGATAGCTGAAATACAGTGGTGCTGAACAGGCAGAACATCTCCAAATGTTAATCCTATAGAATTACAGGTCCTGGATTTTGGATGCATTCTTTTAAGTTAGCCCATTTGAGGTGCATTCAGGGATGGGCCACGAGCCGGAACGGTGGGAACGCCGTTCTGCTGGCGGAAATGGAGCGCATAGCGTCGCTCCATTGCCGTCGGGTGTGCATGTGCAACTGGTGCAAATCCGGTAAAAATTTACCAAGTTTTTTTTTATTTGCATGAGATTTGGCTTCTGCACATGCGCAGAAGCTGAATCCTGTGCTGGGCACACACACATACCAGGCACATGCACAAGCACGCACTCCTGGCTCATCCCAGTAGGGCCCACTGCTGGGTGCATTGGTTTAAAAAATTGTTGCCCCACGACACACTGTTTTGCTCAGTTGAAAGTTAACAAACTAATAAACAGGAGAGTTTTAAGAGTATATACTGCAGATTTTCTAATTTTGCTATTCTTTTTTTCCTCCTTAAGCTGCCAATGGCTGCCTTCAAACCACTCAGCGCCTGTGTGAACACAAGTGTTCAATTAACATCAAAGATGCGGTATGTAATTAAGATGTCATTGGCAATTCTTTTATCCTTTTAAGCTTTTAAGTGTCTTTCAGTTCCTGAAATATTATTAAAACTTAGTCAGCAATTTATTTATTTATTTATTTATTTATTACTTAGATTTGTATGCCGCCCCTCTCCGAAGACTCGGGGTGGCTCACAACACATGGAAACAAATCATAAATAATCTGACAGATTTAAAATATTTAAAAATTTAAAAAAGACCCCATATACTAACAGACGTACACACAAGCATGCCATATATAAATTAAACATGCCCAGGGGGAGATGTTTCAGTTCCCCCATGCCTGACGGCAAAGGTGGGTTTTAAGGAGTTTACGGAAGGCAGGAAGAGTAGGGGCAGTTCTAATCTCCGGGGGGAGTTGGTTCCAGAGGGCCGGTGCTGCCACAGAGAAGGCTCTTCCCCTGGGGCCCGCCAACCGACATTGTTTAGTTGACGGGACCTGGAGAAGGCCCACTCTGTGGGACCTAATCGGTCGCTGGGATTCATGCGGCAGGAGGCGGTCTCGGAGATATTCTGGTCCGATGCCATGAAGGGCTTTAAAGGTCATAACCAACACTTTGAATTGTGACCGGAAACTGATCGGCAGCCAATGCAGACTGCGGAGTGATGGTGAAACATGGGCATACCTAGGTAAGCCCATGATTGCTCTCGCAGCTGCATTCTGCACGATCTGAAGTTTCCGAACACTTTTCAGAGGTAGCCCCATGTAGAGAGCATTACAGTAGTCGAACCTCGAGGTGATGAGGGCATGAGTGACTGTGAGCAATGAGTCCCGGTCCAGATAGGGCCGCAACTGGTGCACCAGGCGAACCTGGGCAAACGCCCCCCTCGCCACAGCTGAGAGATGGTTTTCTAATGTGAGCTGTGGATCGAGGAGGACGCCCAAGTTGCGGGCCCTCTCTGAGGGGGTCAATAATTCCCCCCCAGGGTGATGGACGGACAGATGGGATTGTCCTTGGGAGGCAGAACCCACAGCCACTCCGTCTTGTCTGGATTGAGTTTGAGTCTGTTTGGTCTGTTTGTTTGGTCTTCCTTATTCTACTATTTTTTAATAATTTTGCAGCAAAGGAGCCAAAGAGGCATGTCCAGTTGAAGGTATCCCAACATATAATGGGAGTTAATATGAAGATAGGTGGAAAGATAGGCTTTACCTAAAGCCAAATATCGGCCATTGGTACTAAGCACTCTAAAATATATTCTATTTTTCAGAGCATAAGATGCATCGGAGTATAAGAAACACCTTAGTTTTTGGAAAGGAAAATAGGGGGGGAAATCTGCTTACCAGATATTCATCTGGCTAGCATCCTTAGTCTGGTCAGTTTCAGCACATTATTTTATCTCCTGGTCAGGGCTTTAAAAAAAAACCTTATTCAGAGAGAGTAACAATGAAAGAGCTTGCAAGCCAGTAAGAGCTGGGAAAATCATTAGCCCTGGAAAGGGCTGGAAAGAAACATTCAGAGCAAGTAGAGCAATGAAAAAAAAACTGCAAAGACTTAGAGCTTGGAAAACATTCTTCACAAAGAGTAACAATGAAAAATATTGCAAGCCGGTAAGAGCTGGGAACATTGTTAGCTGGAAAGTTAGGGCTGGAAAGAAACATTCGGAGCAAGTAGAGCAATTAAAAAAACCTACAGAGATGAGATTTGGAAAACATTCTTGACAGAGAGTAACAATGAAAGAGCTTGCATGGAGGAATTGATATACCCTTAGCTGTCTTGACTTTATATATGGTGTGTTTGGGCTGTATGATTGTTTTTTTAATAGGGGTTTTTTAAAACTGTTTTAATATTGTATTTATTTTTGATGTTTTTACTTGTTGTGAGCAACTCCAAGTCCTCGGAGAGGGGCGGCATACAAATCTAATAAATTATTATTTATTATTATTATTGCAAGCGGGTGAGAGCTGGGAACATCGTTAGCACCTGGTTAGGGCTGAAAAGAAACATTTGGAGCAAGTTAGAGCAATTTAAAAAAACCTCCAAAGACTTAGGGCTTGGAAAACATTCTTTGCAAAGAGTAACAATGAAAGAATTGCAAGATAAGAGCTGGGAAGATCATTAGCACCTAGTTAGGGCTGGGGGGGGGAGCTTCGAAAAAAGCTACATTCAGAACATAATGTACAACACTCCGTGGCCTGCATTGGCTACCGATCAGTTTCAGGTCGCAATTCAAAGTGTTGGTCATGACCTTTAAAGCCCTACATGGCATTGGATCAGAGTACCTCCGGAACCGCCTGCTACCGCACGAATTCCAGCGGCCAATAAGGTCCCACAGAGTTGGCCTTCTCCGAGTCCCGTCGACTAAACAATGTTGTCTGGCGGGCCCCAGGGGAAGAGTCTTCTCTGTGGCGGCTCCGGCCCTCTGGAATCAACTCCCGCCGGAGATTAGAACTGCTTCCACCCTCCTTGTCTTCCGTAAACTACTTAAGACCCACCTATACCACCAGGCATGGGGGATTTGAGACATCTTTCCCCCAGGCTTATTATAATTTATGTTTGGTATGTATGTGCTGTTTGGTTTTTAATTATGATAGGGTTTTTAGTTTTTTTAATATTAGATTTGTGCCATTATAATATTGTTTTTTATCATTGTTGTGAGCCGCCCCGAGTCTTCGGAGAGGGGCGGCATACCAATCAAATCAAATAAATAAATAAATAAGATGCAACTGATTTTTCAGCCTCTTAGGGAGGAAAAAGGTGCATCTTATACTCTGAACAATACGGTAACTTAAAAGATAAAAGGATAAGCTGTCAAGAAAGACAGCAAGGGGAGAGGGGTTAATGGGTTTATTTATTTATTTATTTTTCTTCTTTTTCTTTCTTTCTTTCTATTCTATATGTTTTGTCTTTTCTATTTGTTTGTTCTAACTCAGACGTACTGTATGAATTTATATTACTATGGAAATGATTGGATATCATAGATTATGTACTGTCTTTTTAAATGTATATAAATTTAATAAAAACCATTTTTAAAAAAATAAGATATCCCAACATGGATATTTATACCCACTCATTTCACTTTCAGAAGTGCTGTTATTAACGAGAAAACATGCCGTTAAAAAAAAGCCATCTGCTATATACAGTGTCTGCTAGCTTTTACTTTGGTATCTGGTTCTACACCAGGATCAGAAATTCAGAAGGCATTAATTAGAATTGTTCATCTAAGTATTAAAAGGATAACATTGCCATAGTTTCATAATGAGAGGCAAGCTTGATGCTGTGTAACAACTGGCAGTCATGGGTCATATTTATTTCCATCTGATGACTATTGCCATTGTAACTTCTTTATTTATGGTGTTCTTATTCCATGTCTGCGCTGTCTATCTTCATTAAACTTCTTGGTTCATTCAGCTGCCTATCTTCATTAAACTTTTCTTCCTTGTTTTATGTAAAGCAATCCATTCAACTCCATTCAGAGGGGGAAAAGGTTGAAATGAGCTTTTGAGCAAAGCTGGACTGCTAGTCCTTTCAACGATAGCTTTATGCATAGAAAACAACAAATAATGACAATCACACACGACTTTTTATTTAGTACTGGAGGGGGGGTGTCAAACTGGTGGCCCACAGACCAGATACGTTACGTGCATGAGCATGAGAGCAGCAGGAGCTGCTTGAAGGTTCTACTTAGGTTCAATAGATGACAACACTTGGTCAACTTGTCTGGTTTGAAGATAAGCAGGAACAAACCTGATTAGTACCTGGATGAAACTTATCAGATAAGACCAAGCTAGAATTTAGACTAGGGAGTTACACTTTTCGCCCATGATCTCCAAAAACTAAATACAGTGGTACCTCTACCTACAAACGCCTCTACTTATAAACTTTTCTAGATAAGAACCGAGTGTTCAAGATTTTTTTGCCTCTTCTCAAGGACCATTTTACAAACCAGAGCCTCCGAAACTGTAACCGGAAAAGGCAGGAAGAAGCCTCCGTGGGGACTCTCTAGGAATCTCCTGGGAGGAAACAAGACCAGAAAAGGCAGGAAGAAGCCTCTGTGGGACTCTCTAGGAATCTCCTGGGAGGAAACAGGGCTGGAAAAGGCAGGGAGAATCCTCCGTGGGGCCTCTCTAGGAATCTCCTGGGAGGAAACAGGGCCTCCATCCTCCCTGTGGTTTCCCCAATCGAACGCATTATTTGCTTTTACATTGATTCCTATGGGAAAAATGGCTTCTTCTTACAAACTTTTCTACTTAAGAACCTGGTCACAGAACGAATTAAGTTCGTGAGTAGGGGCACCACTGTATACACAATAAATGAATTGATTGTATGTTTCCAACAGGTGGGGGTTGCTACTTACCGCTGTTACCGATGCACTTCCCACAGATTTCTGCGTCCGAATGAGATTTTCCTTTTGCGCATACGCAGGAAGCAAAGTCTCATGAGGGGACATGCACATGTGTGCAAGATTTCAGGGGGGGGGTTGCTTATGTGCATGTGCAAAAGCAAAAAAAAATCACTGAAATCTCACGCATGCGCCGGTACCCTCGTGAGATTTTGCTTCCTGAATGTGCGCAAAAGCAAAATCTCACTCAGACACACACGGGCACACACCGGGGGTGTGGAGCTGTGTACACAGTTCCATTTTCCCTACTGGAGCTATGATGTGGCCCGTACTGGTAGCAACCCGCTACTGGTTTCCATACATATACAGTGATACCTTGTCTTACAAACTTAATTGGTTCCAGGACGAGGTTCTTAAGGTGAAAAGTTTGTAAGGCGAAAAAATGTTTCCCATTGAATCAATGGAAAAGTGATTAATGCGTGCAAGCCCAAAATTCACCCCTTTTGCCAGCCGAAGCGCCCATTTTTGTGCTGCTGGGAATTCCCTGAGGCTCCCCTCCATGGGAAACCTCACCTCTGGACTTCTGTGTTTTTGCGATGCTGCCAGGGAATCTCAGCATTGCAAAAATGAGCACTTCGCTGGCAACAGAAGTCCGGAGGTAGGGTTTCCCAGTGAAGGGAGCTTCAGTGAAATTGCAGCATTGCAAAAACACCGAAGTCCTCGAAACCCCACCTCCGGACCTCTGTGTTTTTGCGATGCTACGATTTCACTGAGGCTCCCCTCGCTGGGAAACCCCACCTCCAGACTTCTGTTGCCAGCAAAGCACCCGTTTTTGCGCTGCTGGGATTCCCCTGCTGGGATTCCCCTGCAGTATCACAAAAACACGGAAGTCCGGAGGTGGGATTTCCCATGGAGGGGAGCCTCAGGAGAATCCCAGCAGTGCAAAAAACGGGTGCTTCACTGGCAACAGAAGTCCGGAGGCAGGGCATCCCAGTGGCGGCGGCTTGGGTTTGTAAGGTGAAAATAGTTTGTAAGAAGAGGCAAAAAAATCTTAAACCCCGGGTTTGTATCTCAAAAGGTTTGTATGATGAGGCGTTTGTAAGACGAGGTATCACTGTATTACTGTATATAATGATTCTATGACAATGGGTGGGATCGTTGCAAGGAAGGTATGAAACATCTGGGTAAAAAAAGGTCACTGAGATAAGAATATGTATATCATGGACAAGATTTTTCATTTTTCTCTGGATTTTTCATTGAAATGCTTCTTGTTAGGTTGTTTTTTTAAAGTAATACATCTATTTTAGGGTTAGGCTACAATTGTGATACTCAAAATTACAAAAAAAAACAAACCTAATGCCATTTTTTTTCTCCAGTCAAGAGGCTTTCTGAAAATAGCAAGTGAAGGGTTCAGGACCATATACACTGCTCAAAAAAATAAAGGGAACAGTCAAATAACACATCCTAGATCTGAATATGAATCTGAAATATTCTCATTGAATACTTTGTTCTATACATAGTTGAATGTGCTGACAGCAAAATGAAATTGGTTGTCAATCAGTGTTGCTTCCTAAGCGGATGGTTTGATTTCACAGAAGTTTGATTTACTTGGAGTTATATTCTGGTCTTTAAGTGTTCCCTTTAATTTTTTGAGCAGTATATAAATCCTAGGGATGAAGGTTGCAAATGACATGTGGCAGCAGGACCATTTCTGCACTAGACTTTTGGTAATTGATGAAGTACGTAGAGTTTCTGCACAGCTTGTTTCTAATGTTCTGTACATGGGGCTACCTTTGAAAAGTGTTCGGAAACTTCAGATCGTGCAGAATGCAGCTGCAAGAGCAATCATGGGCTTCCCTAAATATGCCCATGTCACACCAACACTCCGCAGTCTGCATTGGTTGCCGATCAGTTTCCGGTCACAATTCAAAGTGTTGGTTATGACCTATAAAGCCCTTCATGGCACTGGGCCAGATTATCTCAGGGACCGCCTTCTGCCGCACGAATCCCAGCGACCAGTTAGGTCCCAAAGAGTGGGCCTTCTCCGGGTCCCGTCAACTAAACAATGTCATTTTGCAGGACCCAGGGGAAGAGCCTTCTCTGTGGCGGCCCCTACCCTTTGGAACCAACTCCCCCCAGAGATTAGAATAGCCCCCACCCTCCTTGCCTTTTGTAAGCTCCTTAAAACCTCTGCTGTCAGGCATGGGGGAACTGAGATATTCTTTCCCCCTAGGCTTCTACAATTTATGCATGGTATGTTTGTATGTATGATTGGTTTTTATAACAAGGGTTTTTAGCTGTTTTACTATTGGATTGTCACATGCTGTTTTTACCCCTGTTGTTAGCCGCCCCAAGTCCACGGAGAGGGGCGGCATACAAATCCAATAAATAAATATTAATTAATTAATTAATTAATTAATTACATTCAATTATTTCCAGTTTCTGGATGTTTCCAACTTCTGTGGTGCACATCTTGTTTATAAATGTGCTGAATTCTTCACTTGAATAAGTAATAAGTTATAATTTGTTTCAATGTTTTCTCCAGGATGGAAATACGCCTTTCTTCCTGACAGTACAAAATGGCCACTCTGAAGTATGCAGATGCCTTCTAGAACATGGGGCAGATGTCAACTCCCGGGACAAAAATGGAAGGTAGGTTTAAATGTCATGTTCACTGTCTTCTTTATCAAGGTCTATTGCACCTACTCACTCCATCAGAATATCAGAAAACGTTTGCATCTCATTTGGAAACTAAGGACCCAGAGTATGGAGGAAGAATGGAGAGGCTCACACTGCAAGATGCCTGAAGTCCAGTGTAAAGTTTCCACAATCTCTGTTGATTTGTGGAGTCATGTCATCTGCTGGTGTTGGTCCGCTGTGCTTCATTAAGTCCAGGGTCAACGCAGCCATCTTCCAGGAGATTTTGGAGCGCTCCATGCTTCCATCCGCAGACAAGCTTTATGGTGATGGTGACTTTAATACAGTGATACCTCATCTTACGAACTTAATTGGTTCTGGGACAAGGTTTGAAACGTTTGTAAGACGAAACAATGTTTCCCATAGGAATCAATGGAAAAGCGATTAATGCGTGCAAGCCCAAAACTCACCCCTTTTGCCAGCTGAAGCGCCCGTTTTTGCACTGCAGGGATTCCCCTGAGGCTCTCTTCCATGGGAAACCCCACCTCTGGACTTCCGTGTTTTTGTGATGCTGGGATGCCCCTGAGGCTCCCCTCCACGGGAAACCCCACCTCCGGACTTCCGTTGCCAGTGAAGCGCCCATTTTTGCGCTGCTAGGATTCTCCTGCAGCATTGCAAAAACACGGACGTCTGGAGGTGGTGTTTCCCATGGAGGGGAGCCTCAGGGGAATCCCAGCAGCGCAAAAACAGGCGCTTTGCTGGCAACAGAAGTCTGGAGGCGGGGCATCCCAGTGGCGGCGGCTTCGGTTTGTAAGGTGAAAATAGTTTGGAAGAAGAGGCAAAAAAATCTTAAACCCCGGGTTTGTATCTTGAAAAGTTTGTATGACGAGGAGTTTGTAAGATGAGGTATCACTGTATTCCAGCAGGACCTGTCACCTTGCCCACACTGCTAAAAGTACCAAAACCTGCTACAATGACCATGGGATCACTATCCTTGATTGGCCAGCAAACGTGCCTGACCTGAACCCCATGGAGAATCTATGGGACATTGCCAAGAGAAAGATGAGAGACATGAGACCGAACAATGCAGAAAGGTGAAGGTCGCTCTTGAAGCATCCTTTTCTCCCATAACACCCCAGCAGTGCCACAGGCTGATAGCGTCCATGCCACGCCACATTGAGGCAGTAATTGCTGCAAAAGGGGCCCAAACCAAGTTCCGAGTTCATATGCAATGCTTATACTTTTCAGAGGTCCAATATTGTTCTATGTACAATCCTTTTTTATTGATTGCATGTAATATTCTAATTTTCTGAGATGGAGGATTTGGGGGTTTCGTGAGCTGTACACAGTGAAGGGCTACCAAATTTTTTACTACCGCACTGTGGGCATGGCTTATACAGGATGCCCTGCATTTTCTTTTAACATCTTTCAGTGCAAATTGGGTGCTCTGGGGTGGAACTCCATTTTTGCTAACCCACTGTGTGTCCCCGTCCCCCCCGCCGTCCGGGAAGCAGCCCACCCCTGGCTGTACCCTATAATCATCACAATTATGACAAATCACCGCTTGAACTATTTTGCCTTGCGTGTTATGAGTATCTCTCATATATTAAGTTTCACCTTTTAAATTACATTACTGAAATTGGCGGGACCCAGGGGAAGAGCCTTCTCTGTGGCGGCCCCGGCCCTCTGGAACCAACTCCCCCCAGAGATTAGAATTGCCCCCACCCTCCTTGCATTTCGTAAGCTTCTTAAAACCCACCTCTGCCGCCAGGCATGGGGGAACTGAGATACTCTTTCCCCCTAGGCCTTTACAATTTTATGCATGGTATGTCTGTATGTATGTTTGGTTTTATAATAAGGGTTTTAACTGTTTTAATATTGGATTGTTATATGTTGTTTTTATTACTGTTGTTAGCCGCCCCTAGTCTACAGAGAGGGGCGGCATACAAATCCAATAAATGAATGAATGAATGAACGTTTGCACCATATTCTAATTTTTGAGTTTCACCTGTATTTGCCAATGTCCTCAATTAAGAAGGAAAGAGATCTTACTCTTTTGCTCTGACAAAAAATACTGATATTCCCTCAGCTCGCCCATTGAGGCTTCAATGTAATTAAACAATGTATATTTATATGAAGTAGTACATTGTGTTTTTTATAATACACAAGAAACATTTTCTCATAGCCTGTGTGTGGAAAATGTTTCGGCTTGTCGTAGCTACTATCCATGTTCTTTCTCTGTTGTTTCTAACATCAGACACAAAGTATACAAAGTGCCAAAAATCTATAGACAAGAGGATAAAGTTTGTTAATTGCTGATAATCATGGCATATACAGTATAATTGCCTGCTTCTAGACAGCAGTTGTTGAGACATGTTAATGGGAAGAGTTGGTTCTCACTTGCTCTCTTCTGTGCTTCTGAAAGACATCTTGTTGGCCATTGTGGGAAGAGAATCAGTGGTGAGTTGCTCCTGGTTCTACGCACTGGAAACAGCGGCAGCTGGAGGCTCCATCCACCCGGGATGCTTCCATGCATGCGCAGAAGCATCACATGCGTGCGTGAACCATAGTAAAAGGTTTTAGAATCCACTACGGAAGAAAATGGTAGATAGACAGGATATACTGGATAATATATAAAATTAGAGGAAAATAAAGGACAGAAACTAGACTGGACAGGAATACAATTAGATGAAATCTAATTAGATGAAATCAAAGTAATTGTTGTTATTAACTAATAATACTAATAAATGTAATTAACTGATTAACTAACAAATTAATTAAGTGATTAATTGATGTAAGGACTTGCTAAAGCTATAATATATTATTATTATTTAAACCTCTACCTCTATTCTTAAAAATTGTTCATATATAATATTTATAAGGATTTATTCAACTATTATTTAACTACTTAACTACCCAACTGTTGATTTCTTAACCATTAATTAATTAATTGTGTATTATATATTGTATATTGAATATTGATTAAGTATTAAGTATTAAATACTATAGCATTAAGTATTAGATATTATTAGATATTAAGATATTAAGATATTAGATTTAAGGATTAAATATTAAATATTAAGATATAAGTTAGAATATCAAACATAAGTCTGAAAAGAATAAGTTAAGTTAGATTAAATATTGTTTAAATATTGAAACACCGATAATAATTGAAAGTATTAACTCTACCCTTTCTCTCTTTTGAAAAATAAGTTGTATGAATTGATTGGTTCGACTGGTTATATACTGAACTAACTGTTAAAGAGTAATTTGACTAATTGATTAGATATAGAATAGATTGATTAGATATTGATTTAATTATTAAAAGGTTAAAACTTATTACAAATGGCAACTCAACAAACATTAACCAAGTCGATGAGAAGGGGTAATTTAACCCTACTATCACCAGCTGTGCAGAAATCCTCTTCAACTTCCGATATAGTTACAGGAGAAATTAAGGATCAGGCACCCTCGCTTCAAAGCTTACAAAATTCCCTAGACAAAATTCAAGAATTTATGATAAAACAACAGGAATCCGCTAATCAAACCCAAGAAACTATAATTAAAAACCACCAGGAGACACAAAAAAAATTTGAGGAAGTAAATGAAAACTTTGCCAAATTTAACAGTATCATAGAAGATGTTAAGGAAGCAGTAGACAGACAGGAAATTAAAATACAACAAGTGGAAGAGACAACAGAAGCGAACAAGTTGAGATTAACTAAAAACGAAGAAGACCTTAGGAGGGTAAATAAAGATTTAGAAGGGGCCATTGCCCAATTAGAATTCGAAAAAGCCTCATTCTATCTCAGGCTACAAAATATACCCGAAGAAAAAGGGGAGAACCTGTTTGCAACTGTAGTTGAACTCTTTGCGGAAGAATTAAAAATAAACGATAGTGAACTAATTAACCACGTAGACGAGGTATACCGAGTGCAAACCAATTACGCACGTCGCCACCAACTCCCCAGAGAGGTCCACCTTAGATTTACAAAAAAAACCCTGAGAGACGAGATATATAGGAACACCAGAGGGGTCTTAACATACAAAGGGAAAGACATAATTGTGTTGAAACAAATACCTAAAAGAATTAGGGAACGAAGGAGGGATTACCACTACTTTACAAACAAATTAATAAAAAACGAGATACAATTTAGATGGCTAGTGCCAGAGGGGGTGATGGTAACGTGGAAGGGGAAGAAAATAAATATAGAAACACTAGAACAAGCAGATAAATTTATTCTAGAACACCTGAAAAAAGAAGGGGAAAGCAGCACGGAACTGGAAACAACAAGCCAAGAGGAGGGAGAGATAGAGGAAGAGAGAACAGACAAGATAAGCAAGGGGAAAGGGGAGAAAACAGAAAATTACAGAGAGCTTAGAAGCAGCAAAAGGGCAAGATAGTTGACGAAGAATGAATAAGGAAATTAAATTATTTTCGGTGAACATAAATGGAATGAACTCTCCTCAAAAAAGAGGACAAACATTTACAAAATTAATAAAACAAAATCTAGATGTAATATGTCTCCAGGAAGTTCATGTAAGGAAAAAGGATAAGAAAGTATTGGAACACCCGAAACTAGGGAAACTATTCACATCACTTGCAAACGAAAAAAAAAGGGGAATTGCACTATATATTAAAAGCTGGTTAAATCCAAAAGTAATTGACAGTGATGAAGAGGGTAGAATACTCATAACAGAAATTGAAATTAATAAAAAAAAAACAAATTTAATTGTGATTTATGCTCCCAACAAAGACCAAAAATCTTTTTATAAAATATTGTACCAAAAGATAATAAAAATTGAAAAAGGAAACATCTGTGTGATTGGGGACTTCAATATAATAATAGATTACGACAAAGACTATAAAGGTAAAGAAAAGAGTAAAAGGAAAACAATACCAGAAAAACTCAAAGATATTATAGAGGAATTTAAACTAAAAGACACATGGAGGGAAAGACACAGAGATGAATGTAAGTATACTTATTATTCACACCCACATGACTCATGGTCCAGATTGGACATGATATGGACAAACATAGAATTACAACAAGAGATAATATCAGCAGAAATAGAACCCAACTTTTGGGCAGACCACAACCCAGTAAGTATTATAATTAGAGGAAACTAAACCAAAAAAAATAGATGGACAATGAATACAAAAATTATACAAGAAAATAAATACAAAGAATTTTCAAAAAAAGAATTAGATATCTTTCTAGAAAAAAATTGGAATGAAGACACAACCATACAAAATATATGGGACACAACTAAAGCCTATATAAGGGGGATAACCATTGCATACACTAGTAAAAAAAATAAGGATAAAAATAGGGAGATGAGAGAAAATCAAAAAGAATTAGAACAAATAGAAGCCGAATGGATAAAAGATCCAAAAAAAATCGAACTAAAAGAAAAAAGAGAGGTAATTAAACATAAGATAAACTTGATAGCACAGGAAGAAATAGCCCAAAAAATCAAAAGTGTAAAACAAAATTACTTCGAACATGCAAACAAACCGGGAAGGTGGCTTGCCTATAAAATTAAAAAACAGAAAGAGAAGAAATATATCCAACAATTGGAAGATGAAAAGGGAAAAAAACAAATTGATATAGAAGAAAAAAAAAGATAATACAAAACTATTTTGAACAGCTATATAGGAATGATGAGATAAAAGAGGAAGAAATAGATCAATATTTGAACGAGATTGAATTACCCCAAATATCGGAGACTAACATTGATAGAATGGATAAAACTATAACTATGACAGAATTAGAGCTAGCAATTAAAAAACAAAACAATAACAAAACCCCAGGAGTAGATGGAATACCAGCCGAATATTATAAAGAAATATATGAACCAGTCAAAAAATTATTACTACAGATGTTGAACGAGGTGTTAGATAAAGGAGCAATGCCTGAATCCTGGAAGGAAGGGTTAATAACACTAATACCAAAAGATTTGGAACAAAGATATTTAATAAAACAATACAGACCAATTGCATTACTAAACTCAGATTACAAAATCTTTACAACAATATTAGCAGAAAGGTTTAAAGGGATAATTAATGAAATTATACATCCGGACCAGAACGGCTTTTTACCAAACAGAAATATAAAAAATAATTTGAGAAACATTATAAATATTTTAGAATACTATGAGGTAAATCCAGGAAAGAATTTGGCACTAATATTTTTAGATGCGGAAAAAGCATTCGATAATTTGAATTGGAACTTCTTTATTAAACAACTGACCAAAATGAAATTTAAAGAAAAATTTATAAAAGCAATCAAGACGATATACTCTACACAATCGGCAAAAGTTATAATAAACGACCAATTAACGCAAAATATAAAAATAGAAAAGGGAGTACGGCAAGGATGCCCCCTTTCCCCATTAATATTTATTTTGGCCATAGAAACCTTATTAAATCAGATAAGGTTAAATAAAAATGTTAAAGGATTAAATTTGAAAGGACAAGAATACAAAATACAGGCATTTGCCGATGATCTAGTATTCAATATAGAAGATCCAATTGAATCAGGGGAAGTTTTATTAAAGGAGATTACTGAATTCGGAAAAGTAGCAGGACTTAAAATTAATAAACAAAAAACCAAAATACTGACTAAAAATTTAACAAATACAGAGAAGAAAATATTAGAAGACAGATTAGGCTTACAAATAGTAAAAACAGTTAAGTATTTGGGAATAAAATTAACAGCAAAAGCGATCACAATAAAGGAAGATAATTACACGGTTTTAATAAAAGAAATAAAAAAGAAATTAGAAAAATGGAACAAATTGCCTATTTCGCTCATAAGTAGAATCTCAACAATAAAAATGTCTATCTTACCCAAGATTCTATATCTATTTAGGACGATTCCAATTATATTAAGAAAAGACTTTTTTCAAAAATTAAATAGAATGATTACAAAATTCGTCTGGGCCGGAAAAAAACCTAGAATTAGAATACAATATCTACAAGATAATATCAAACAAGGAGGATTTGCACTACCAGATTTCGAACTATATTATAATGCAGCAATTATGGATTGGTTGAAAGATTGGTTTAAATTGGAAAATAAAAGACTTCTAATACTGGAAGGACACGATATGAGAATAGGGTGGCATGCTATCCTGTGGGAAAATAAAGAACAAACACATAGTTACTTCAAACAACATATAATAAGAAACTCGTTATACACAACCTGGAAAAAAATCAAAAAAATGTACTATCACCAAACTCCCAAATGGTACTCAAGCTTAGAGGCGACGGTATATCCAAACTCAAGAGAACTAAACAAAATGTTAAATTATTATCAAACATTAGAAAAAAATGGGGAATTAAAAACTAGGGAACAATTAGAAGAAATTGGAATCAAAATCGACTGGTGGGCGTATAATGTAATTAAATCAAAATATCAAGAAGGGAAAAAGAAGGAAATACAAATAAAAGAGATAGAATTAGATAAGATAATTTTAGGCCAAGAAAAAAAAATGATTTCCAAAATATATAAATATATGCTACACTATAAAATGGAAGAACACATCGTTAAAAACAGTATACATAGTTGGGGCAAAAATTTTGGTTATAGCATAAATTTAGATAAGTGGGAATCAATTTGGACCAAGAACTATAAATTAACAAAATCTACAGCCTATAAGGAAAACATATACAAAATGTATTATAGGTGGCACCTTCCACCGGCAACATTAGCCAAAATGTATAAAGGAACAAGCCCAAAATGTTGGAGGTGCAAAAAAATGGGGACATACTACCACATTTGGTGGACCTGCTCAAAAATGAAAAAATTCTGGAACAAAATGCAGAATTGGATAGAAGAGATCTTACAAATAAAGATAAATAAAAAACCTGAAGCCTTTCTCCTGGGAATTATAGATCAAAAAATTGAAAAAAACAAACATTACTTATTAATTCATATATTGACAGCAATTAGAATAACGATAGCTCAAAATTGGAAGCAACCCGAACCACCTGAAGACGATTTGATAATTAAAAAAATATTAGACTGCGCTGAATTTGACGCACTAACAATTAAATTAAAAAATAAAGAAGATTCCGAACACGATAAAACCTGGATACATCTTTATAACTGGTTTAAGAAAAGAAATAAAATTCAAAAGAAAAAATCAAATTAACAATACTTTATATCCTTTTCATTACATAGAAAAAAAAAATACAAAAGACATATATACAAAAAACCTTTTTATAAAAAAAAGATCTGTATGACATTAAAGAAATTGAATATGAATAAAAGAAGGCGGATAAGAAAGAAATAAAAGATTTAAAAAAAAAAAACAGTGACAACCTACAAGAGGAAATAACAATGCTTCACCAGAAAATAATTTAAAATTAAAAATCATTCAAACTTACCTCCAGAAGGGAATACAAGTACAAATATTATAAAATATGCTAAGTGAATAGTTATTGTTATTAATGTACTTAAATAAGCAATTAGATCTTTTTTTAAGAATATTTTTGTTTGTTTGTTTGTCATGTTTGTTTGTTCGTTTATTTGTTACACGCTGATTTAGCCTTGTATTAATATAAAACATATATTGTATGTAAATGTGTATATATATTTGTAATAAAAATTTTTAAAAATAAAAATAAAAAAAAAAGACAGGACTTTGCCTGACTTAGTAGGCAAAGTATCAAAATATGTTGTGACATATGATTGGCATGGGATCTTGTCCAACTAGGCACTGATGTGGGCATGAAATGGGCACCTATAAAGCCCTTCATGGCATTGGACCAGAATATCTCCGGGACCGCCTTCTGCGCACGAATCCCAGCAACCGATTAGGTCCCCCAGAGTTGGCCTTCTCCGGGTCCCATCGACTAAACAATGTCGTTTGGCGGGTCCCAGGGGAAGAGCCTTCTCTGTGGCGGCCCCGACCCTCTGGAACCAGCTCCCCCCTGAGATTAGAACTGCCCCCACCCTCCTTGCCTTTCGTAAACTCCTTAAAACCCACCTCTGCCATCAGGCATGGGGGAATTGAGACATCTCCCCCTAGGCCTATTCAATTCATGTATGGTATGTTTGTGTGTATGTCTGCTTTAATAACGGGTTTTTTTTTAATGTTTTTAAATTATTAGATTTGTCTTGAACTGTTTTATTGTTGTTGTGAACCGCCCCGAGTCTACGGAGAGAAGCGGCATTCAAATCTAATAAATAAATAAATAAACCTTTCCCTGCAGATATACTGAACTACAGTTTTCGTTAACTGCACCCAGCATGTTATAGGAGTTGTAGTCCAACACGTCTCCAAGTTGGAACGAGGAAGGCTCCAAGTTGGAAGTGAGAAAGGCAATATTGGCACTGCACATTTTTAGACTAAATAGATTCCAAGCAAATGTCTCCTTCACTTGAATGTGTGATTTCATCCAAGTCTCTTTTTTTGCAACAAAACGGAAATGTTTTTGCCATGTTTTCTTGCTTATTCTGGTTTCTCAGTTTATCCTGTAGCAGCCATAAAATTTCCTAATGATCTTTCATCCAAAAATACAGAAATGTAACATAATGTATGTATGGTATGTTGTGCTCATGTTTTGTTTTGTTTTGTTTTTAAAATTATGGGTTTTTAGCTTTCTAATTATTGAATTTGTATTATATATTGTTTTCTGTTACTGTTCTGAGCCGCCCCGAGTCTGCGGAGAGGGGCGGCATACAAATTTAATAAATAAATAAATAAATAAATAAATATAAATTTAATAATAAATAAATAATATCAGTGTACACATATTTAGGATGATCTGGGGTGGTATCAGCAGACGGCTGCCCGCCACCAGCGTGACTGGTACGATCCCGGCAGCGGGCGGGGCACATGCGGCGCGGGTGCGTCCGGGTGTGAAATTTGGCTTCATGCACAGAAGCCAAATGTCACATGGGGATACTCGCGTGTATGAGATTTAGGCAATTTTTGCCAATTTCTTTGCTTCTGTGCATGCGTGGGAGCAAAAAACCCAGCAGAAATCACCAAAATCTCACGCAAGGGCGCATCATGCACCCGCCGGTCACATGCAGCTGCGCACATGTTGTGGTTAGCTCTGGCCCTGCTCCTGCCCCAAGGACTGTGAATGTGGGGGAGACATCCACATGCTGCAGGCCTGGTTTTGTTCCCGGTGGAATCTGATGATGAAGGCTCCTCTGACCAAGAAGACATGAGTGACAGGGAGGAGGAGAGTGTGGCAGACAGCTCAGAAGGAGATCAATTATCTAGCTCCTCCTTGGATTTGGAACAAGAGTTAATGATACAGCCACACATGCGGAGAGCGATGCATAGGCAACAACAACTGAGATTATTATCAAAGAAAATGAGGCCACCTGTGGTTGGGTGGGGCTGTGGTAATTAGTGAGGCTGCTATAAATAGCAGCCTGTGGGTTTGGCCATTGTGGAGGATTATCTGATCGTTGTGTTTCATGGCTGCCTTGCTGACTTCGACCTTTGTGTGCTGATTTTTCTCCGCTTTGAAACTAAACCAGAGCAAAGTGTGTTTCACTTTGTGAAAGAAGAAGGACTGTGAATTGCCTCACAGCTGCAAGCTAAGTATCACAGAACTGATAAGGGACTTGTACAAATTACCAGTTTGTTTGGAGACGAGTGCTCTCTGCTATACAAAAAGAGTGCTTAGTTTATTTGAATTTTCGGTATAAAGAACATTGTTTTGAATTTTCAAATGTGTGTGTGTCTGAAATTGTATCTGTGCATTTTCGGGAGGATTCTACCCGAGAGCTCGACAGAACAGCACGTATCCTCAATTTTACTACCACTCTATAGAGTGGCACGCACCGGCAGCAGCCCACCACCACTGGGTGGTATCTCATATCTTTAGCTACTCTGGGGCAGTATCGCCTTGCCCCAGGCTCCTGCTCCCCTTCATGGTTACTCTTCTTTATTTCTGCAGAACTGCTTTGATGCTGGCCTGTGAAGCTGGAAACCTGAGCATGGCGGAAATCCTGATCCAAAAAGGGGCAGATATACATTTGGTAGATGCGCTCGGACACAATGCCCTACATTACTCCAAGCTTTCTGAAAATACAGGAATTCAGAGTCTCCTTCAATCCAAAATGGTTCAACATGCTGGTATGTGCCCTCTCCTTAAAATGCTTCCTAAAATATACAAACAATGCTATGTAAGTAGTGTATTCAGTCCCACCGTCATGTGTTCATCACTTATGAACTTCTTCTGGCTTCCCCACTGACTACTTGTCAAAACACCAGCATTAAAGGTCACAAATGACAAAGCCTTGACCACGGGATGCTGCTTGCAATGTTGTAATTGCAAGTTGCCAAGCACCCAAATTGTAATCTAACCATTCTGAAAACAATGGTTATAACTATGAAGATTGAACATGCTTTGTTATGTACCTTCTCCTCCCTCTAAAACAGTGGTCTTCAACCTGGGGCTCAGGACGCCGTTGGGAGGTCAAATGACCATTTTAAAGGGGTCACCTAAGAAAAGACAAATTTCCCATGGTGTTTGGAACTAAAGTGTCTATTCTGGCGCCTTGGAACATATTTTTACAATCCGACCAATCAGGTGTTTACAGTGTGGGTGTCTCTCTGATCTTCCTGCCAATCAGCTTAAAGCTCTGTTGGGAGAATTGGCGCTAGACTTGTGGTTAGAGGTCACTACAACATGAGGAACTGTATTAAGGGGTCGAGCATTAGAAAGGTTGAGAACCGTTGCTCTAAAACAGAGGTCTCAAACCCGGGCCACTTTAAGACTTGTGGACGTCAACCCCCAGAATTCCTCAGCCAGCAAAGCTCAACACCTAACCTCAGCAAAGCTGGCTGAGGAATTCTGGGGGTTGAAGTCCACAAGTCTTAAAGTGACCCGGGTTTTTAGATCTCTGCTCTAAAAGATGTCTCTTTCAGCTTTTAATCTGTCTTCCTCTCTGCTCCCTCCACCTTTTTATAATTAACCGCCTGCTACCGCACGAATCCCAGCGACCGATAAGGTCCCACAGAGTTGGCCTTCTCCGGGTCCCGTCGACTAAACAATGTCGTTTGGCAGGCCCCAGGGGAAGAGCCTTCTCTGTGGTGGCCCCAGCCCTCTGGAATCAACTCCCCCCGGAGATTAGAACTGCCCCCACCTTCCTTGTCTTTCGTAAACTACTCAAGACCCACCTATATCGCCAGGCATGGGGGAGTTGAGACACCTTCCCCCAGGCTTTTATATTTTATGTTTGGTATGTATGTGTTGCTTGGTTTTTAAATATAATAGGGTTTTATATGCTTTCTTTTTTAATATTAGATTTGTTTCGCTATAATATTGTTTTTATTATTGCTGTGAGCCGCCCCGAGTCTTCGGAGATGTGCGACATACAAATCTAATAAATTATTATTAACTATTATTATTATTATTTTTCTAATTAAATCTGACCCATTCCTCCTCCTTCCTGTTGGAGAGGGGTTCCTCCCTCCACACACACAAAAATCAATGTTTTGAATATTTTATAGGCCAACTGAGGATGTCTTGTTTTCTTTTTTATACTGTGCCTTTAAAGTGTGTTTCAACTGGGATAGCTTTGCATCTGCAGCTAAACTTTAGCTCCTTTTTTTCCGAGCCCCTCCCTCCCCACCTTGTCAGTCTGTCTGACAGAAGAAAAGATGCTGACTCAGCCATCTTATGTACAGCGGAGTAATTAAATGCCACGGAGCACGTTGCGCGTCTGGTGTTATACTTGGATTGCTTCTTCCTTCACACTCTCAGTGTGCGTAATAAAATAGTCAAAGCTTGAAAATATAAATGTAAGTAGGATTATTTTCACATCTGGTATAAATTAACGATGTGATTCCAAACAGGTGGAATAGATGACATGGTCTATATGATCTGGTTAAAAAATACTCGAGGGGAAACAATAGAGTTGAAGTTCTGCCTGCTTTATGTACGAACACCAGTGAAGGGCTGCAAAAATTTTTACTATGACTCTGTGGATGTGGCTTATTTTGTGGGTGTGGCTTGCCAGCCATGTGGCCAGGTGGGAGTGGCTTGACGATCATGTGACCGGGATGGCTTAAAGGTCATGTGACTGGTTTAAAGGTGGCCAACTTGACGTCACTCACATCAAGGGTTAGGGTGCCTGGCCTCTCCTCACCTCAAAGAGGTACAATTTTCCTATCTATTTACTATTACTGAACATCCAAAATGTACTATTTAATTCTATGTATATATGCCAAATGTGTGCATACATATTACACACAGGCACGCAAAAATATACATTATCTTCTATATAAGCTATATGTGTATGTACACACACACACGCACAGCTCTTCTAAAATTATACACATTCAATCTCATTTACTGCAATAGAAAAAACATACCCAGAGCCCAGAAGGGGAAAAAAGAAAAAAATTCAAAATTTTTCTACCGGTTCTGTGTACCTGATTGTACCTGTAGGAGCCCATCACTAATTCACTCCACCTCTGTAGCATAATTAAAATTATGACTTTTTTCAACATAGCCTATGGACCCCAACTCCAAATGTGTCCATTTGCACCTCATGTTATACTATAATCGGGGAATTGACTAAAATAATCCTACTTATATTTATATTTTATAAATGTTAATTATGCTAAGCTTAGGATGTTGGCTTGTGTGCCTTAGCTATCTCAATCAACTCGGTTAAAGACCTTGGTATAGTAATAACAAAATATTTAAGTGCCAAAGCCCACTGCAACAATATAGCCAAGAAGGCTTCAAGAGTTGTAAACCTAATCCTACGTAGCTTCTGCTCTGGCAATCTCACACTACTTACCAGAGCTTACAAAACTTTTGCCAGACCCATCCTCGAATACAGCTCATCTGTTTGGAACCCATATCGCATCTCAGACATTAACACCCTCGAAAATGTCCAAAGAAACTTCACCAGAAGAGCCCTTCACTCCTCCACTCGAAATAGAATACCCTACGAGACTAGACTTTCAATCCTGGGCCTAGAAAGCTTAGAACTATGACGCCTTAAACAAGATCTAAGTATTGCCCACAAGATCATATGCTGCAACGTCCTGCCTGTCGGCAACTACTTCAGCTTCAACCACAACAACACAAGAGCACACAACAGATTTAAACTTAATATTAACCGCTCCAAACTTGACTGTAAAAAATATGACTTCAGTAACCGAGTTGTCGAAGCGTGGAACTCATTACCGGACTCCATAGTGTCATCCCCAAACCCCCAACACTTTACCCTTAGATTATCTATGGTTGACCTATCCAGATTCCTAAGAGGTCAGTAAGGGGCGAGTACAAGTGCACGAGAGTGCCTTCCGTCCCCTGTCCTATTGCTCTCCTATATCTCCTATTCCTTTCTTCTATTCCTATATCTCTTCTTCTATTCTTTCATTGATATGTTCTATTACTATATCTTCTTTTCTATTATTTCTTAGATATATTTTACTGTGAGTATCTCCTCTATAACCTTCATCATGTATTTTACTATGTGTATATAGATATATACCCACTAAAACCTCATTGTGTAACTTAAATGCAGTCTTTCTTTTCCTGCAGAGCCCAAGTCACCAATCAAGTCAAAGCAGGTAAAAAATAGAGAGTGTCTTAATGAAGATAAACTTTATATTTAGCATAAACAAATGCCTAAGAATTCAAATTATGATGAAAAATTATTTGTAGATTTATAGAGCTTTTGGAAATGTATCCGACGTGTGTGTTAAACAATTCTGTGAGTCTCCCATCTCTGATTCAAACTCACAGTTTCACTGGAACTGCCAAAAGAAGCAGTCTAAGCATTTAACTATCTTTTGCAGCTGGAAAATTGTTATAGTAGATTTCCCACACTGTGAAAGTTTTGTGGAAGACTCAGGATATGTAGGAGGCATCCTTTTGAAGAAGGCCGTTTTAACCTATTCGGATATTTTTTGGACCTCCTTGTAATAAAGTTGGAAAAGACACATTATAATCTCCTTGCAGTGAAGCTGGAGGAGGAAGCAGAATGGGAGTTTCATACTTGTTCACATAACCAATAAACTATAATCTATTTGACTTAATGATGCTCAGAAACCATTTCAATGTAACGTGCCCCAAATTCTGAAGTAGCTGCTCAAGCTTTATTGGCTTTCAGGAATGCCTTTGGCCAATGGAAAGAAGTTACATGCCTTTGGCCAATGGAAAGAAGTTGGTCAATGGAAAGAAGTTGGTCCTGTTTCCTTTGAAAGTCATGTACCGCTTTTAAAGTAGGGCTGGTATCAGTTATATCCAATTTGTTGCAGTTATAAATTATTGGGTTGCTACATTGAATTCCCTCCACTCCTATTTGGTGGATTCCACATTTACAAAAGATTTGAAAAGCAAGTAGGGAGACATGAAGAAAATTATAGGAGATACTGATGATTTGGTCTGCAGAAAAGTTCAGTTATGCGGGGTTCGCCCAGAAATTAATGCACCACATTTTTTTTCTTCAACAATTATTTATTGAACACAATGAAACTTACACACAAGAAAGAATAATGTTTCTTCTACACTCCCTATTTTTCTACATATTCTCCATCCCGTTCTACGGCCTTCCTCCAGCGAGACACAAAAGCGTATATGCCCTGTTGGTACCACTCCTGGTTCTGGTCACAAAGCCATTTCTGCACCTGTTCGTCATCCTCAAAATGTCTTCCATGAATGGCATCCTCTAATGGCCCAGACAAGTGGAAGTCTGAGGGAGCTAGGTCAGGGCTGTAGGATCGTGCAGAATGCAGCTGCGAGAGCAATCATGGGCTTTCCCAAATATGCCCATGTTACACCAACACTCCACAGTCTGCATTGGTTGCCGATCAGTTTCCGGTCACAATTCAAAGTGTTGGTTATGACCTATAAAGCCCTTCATGGCACTGGACCAGAATATCTCCGGGACCGCCTTCTGCCACATGAATCCCAGCGACCGGTCAGGTCTCACAGAGTTGGCCTTCTCCGGGTCCCGTCAACTAAACAATGCCGCTTGGTGGGACCCAGGGGAAGAGCCTTCTCTGTGGTGGCCCCGACCCTTTGGAACCAACTCCCCCCCAGATATCAGAGTTGCCCCCACCCTCCTTGCCTTTCGTAAGCTCCTTAAAACCCACCTCTGTCGTCAGGCATGGGGGAATTGAGACTTTCCCTTCCCCCTAGGCTTATAAAATTTATGCATGGTATGTCAGTATGTATGATTGGTTTCTTAAATTGGGGTTTTTTAAATTAACTTAAATATTAAATTTGTTTACATTGTATTATTATTGTTGTTAGCCGACCCGAGTCTATGGAGAGGGGCGGCATACAAATCTGATTAATAAATAAATATAAATAAATGGGTGGGGTAGCAGTGTCCAACCCTGCTTCTAACGCTGACCCGCTTGTAACGTACATCACTTACAGACGTCATTTCGAAACCCTGCTGCAGCTACGCTATCTGTCTGAACAAACACAAAATGTACACATGAACCCCTGACAATTGAAATAATGTATATGATGACCCGGATTGTGGGGGCAATATGCTGGCTCTGTTAAAAAGTGCTATTGCTAACATGTTGATTTCTGTGTTAAGTATGTAATTTATGCTGCAAGCCGCCCTGAGTTTCAGGAGAAGGGCGGCCTAGAAATCGAATTAATAAATGATAAATAAATGTTGTAAGCCTCCCTGAGTCTAAGGAGAAGGGCGGCAGAAAAAATTGAATAAATAAATATCTAAAGTTTCACATTTGTACCCTTACTGTAGGCTGAGGGGGAAAAATGTGGTGCATTACTTTCTGGGTGACCCTCGTATATTTTGCATAGATATATAAAAACAGAATTATCCAAGAGACTTCCCAAAAAAAAGGCTCAGGAACAAGATTGAGAAGGATATACAATGTTTCCTCGATTTTCGCGGGGCAGGCGTTCCGAGACTGCCCGCAAAAGTTGAATTTCCGCGAAGTAGAGATGCGGAAGTAAATACACCATTTTTGGCTATGGACAGTATCACAAGCCTTCCCTTAACACTTTAAACCCCTAAATTACCATTTCCCATTCCCTTGACAACAATTTACTCACCAATATTACTGGTATTCACCATTGAATAAGACACTTAGTGATCCTGATATTTATAAACATAATTATTTATTAACAATAATTATTTTTTTTGTTATTTATTTGCAAAAATTATTAGTTTGGCGATGATGTATGATGTCATCGGGCGGGAAAAACCGTGGTATAGAAAAAAACCGCAAAGTATTTTTTAATTAATATTTTTTGAAAAACCGTAGTATAGGCTATTCGCTAAGTTCGAACCCGTGAAAATCGAGGGAACACTGTAGTCTGTCTGTCTTTTTCTGTCTGTCCCGAGAGAGACAAGGCAGGGACCAGGAGCTTTGACAAATGGCTCAAGGCTATGAATAGCCTCTAAAAACATGGCTCAGTAGGGAAGGGTAAGCTTTTATCGACTCCATCGAAATGTACAGTGATACCTCGTCTTACAAACCCCTTGTCATACAAACTTTTTGAGATACAAACCCATGGTTTAAGATTTTTTTGCCTCTTCTTCCAAACTATTTTCACCTTCCAAACCCAAGCCGCTGCCACTGGGATGCCCCACTTCTGGACTTCTGTTACCAGCAAAGCGCCCGTTTTTGCGCTGCTGGGATTCCCCTGAGGCTACCCTCCATGGGAAACACCACCTCCGGACTTCCATGTTTTTGCGATGCTGCAGGGGAATCCCAGCAGCGCAAAAACGGGCGCTTTGCTGGCAACGGAAATCCGGAGGTGGGGTTTCCCAGCGAGGGGAGCCTCACCGAAATCACAGCATCACAAAAACACAGAGGTCCGGAGGTGGGGCTTCGAGGACTTCCGTGTTTTTACGATGCTGCAGTTTTGCTGAGGCTCCCCTCGCTGGGAAACCCCACCTCCGGACTTCCGTTGCCAGCGAAGCACCCATTTTTGCACTGCTGGGATTTCCCTGCTGGGATTCCCCTTGCAGCATCACAAAAACATGGAAGTCCAGAGGTGGGGTTTCCCATGGAGGGGAGCCTCAGGGGAATCCCAGCAGTGCAAAAACGGGCGCTTCGGCTGGCAAAAGGGCTGAGTTTTGGGCTTGCAAGCATTAATCACTTTTCCATTGATTCCTACGGGAAACATTGTTTCATCTTACAAACTTTTCACCTTACAAACCTCGTCCCGGAACCAATTAAGTTCGTAAGACGAGGTATCACTGTACAGAGGCCTGATTTTTTTTTAAAAAAGGAAGCAGGATGAGCTCATCCCGAAGCACGTGTCACATCCTCAAACAGCAGTAAAGGCAACGCGTGAACGTGTGTGCGTTTTCTTTTAATGTGGTTGAATAACTTGTTAACACCATCCTTACTAACAAACTAACAGACCTCCCTTTTCTGGCCTGTGAAACTTCCAGCATGATCAAGCCTCTAACTTAAGTTCAGAAAGAAGTGGAACTCCAAAAAAGCGCAAAGCCCCTCCACCTCCTCCCATCAGCCCTATCCAGGTAAACAACCAAGTCCAGCTCGAAGGGGTTGCTATGTATAGAGAGGGTGGGTGGGTGGAGGAATGCCCCGTGGGGAATTGATCGGGTTAAATTTGCTTGGTGCAAATCCCTCTCTCCCTCTCTTTTTAAATATGTGAGTCTCATGTATCATGAGTGAATTCTCATCAGAATAGAAATAGGACAGCCTGTTGTTGTTGTTGTTGGGAGGGGAAATCACATATTAATTGCTGCTTTGGAAAGAGAGAGAGAAAGCAGTTGAGATGGGACTGGAACCTAAGTTTAGACTATGGGAGCTTATAAGAGTGACCCCCGAGGCTGTTGGCTTGCCTTTTAACCATCAGCTGAAGTTTGTTCTTGGACACGCATAAGCAGCTTTTGCACATGGGAGCCCGTGGCATTTTAACCAAAAGTTTAATATTAAACCGAGTGGTTGCTGGGGCGATTGTTTGACTGCATGCCGGCTGCCGACAAACAATGAGGGCCGTGTAGTTCTGCTTATCTCGCGACTAACAGAGAGTGATGACTTCGCTGAGCCAGAGGAAATTCGTGTCCCTAAAATGCATCCATCTCTTCCAGCTTGCTGACCGTTCTTCATCACAGGCAACACCTGCGACCTCAGCATCTGGGAAAAGCCAGCTCTTCGCCCAGCGAGGATCCAAGGTATAATGTGTGTGTGTGTGTGTGTGTCTTGCTTGAAGTGAAATATGAACATTGCCCTGTTTGTAGGAAGCCTCCCCTGTTGGGTTTTCCAGATACAGTGATACCTCGTGATACGAACCCCTCGTCATACGAACTTTTCGAGATACGAACTGGGGGTTTCAGATTTCTTTGCCTCGTCTAAAGAACCATTTCCGTCTTACGAACACGAGCCCGGGTCCGTGGGCTCTCTAACTGCGCGTGCGCTAACTTACTGATGCAGGGATTCTCCTGCCTTGAGACTACCCCAATGGGATTTCCCATTCGTTTCCCGCACACACACACCCTCAATTCCCTGCCGAAAATACAAAGCCGGGCTGCCAACGCTGCTGCCGAAGGAGGCTAGAGCCTCCCGTTCTCTCCCCCCCCCCCTCGCCGCCCCTCCTATCCTGGGTGAAGCGCTGGGGAGGGTGAGAGGCCGCCCGTTCTGCTCCCCCAAGCGCAAAAGAAAAAACCAAACATACATACAAACACACCATGCATAAATTGTAGAAGCCTAGGGGGAAAGAGTATCTCAGTTCCCCCATGCCTGACAGCAGAGGTGGGTTTTAAGAAGCTTGCGAAAGGCAAGGTGGGGGCAGTTCTAATCTCTGGGGGGAGTTGGTTCCAAAGGGCCGGGGCTGCCACAGAGAAGGCTCTTCCCCTGGGTCCCGCCAAACGACATTGTTTAGTTGACGGGACCCGGAGAAGGCCCACTCTGTGGGACCTAACTGGTCTCTGGGATTCGTGCAGCAGAAGGCGGTCCTGCAGATAATCTGGTCCTGTGCCATGAAGGGCTTTATAGGTCGTAACCAACACTTTGAATTGTGACCGGAAACTAATCAGCAACCAATGCAGACTGCGGAGTGTTGGTGTAATATGTGCATACTTGGGGAAGCCCATGATTGCTCTCGCAGCTGCATTCTGCATGATCTGGAGTTTCCGAACACTTTTCAAAGGTAGCCCCATGTAGAGAGCATTACAGTAGTCGAGCCTCGAGGTGATGAGGGCATGAGTGTATATTTTTTGCACTGCTGCCTCTTTGGAACTATGCTTCTCCCAACTTCAGATTAGCACCAACCCTGCTGAGCACTTGCTAAATCTCTTAAGACCTGGCTATTTTGGAAAGTTTAGGACTGGTAGAACGGTGAATCCCCCTCCTGTAGTAGGTGATTAGTTATTAACTCAGAGTTGTTACTCGGCATGATGAAAAATGTGAACGTTATAATTGTTATAATAACTGTTTGTTTTGAGTCCATTTATAGTTATTTAAACTTTCCTTATGGTATCGGAATGTAAGCTGCTTAGAGACATCTTAAGATTGAAGTGGTACATAAATTTTAAATAAATAAAACCAGCAACTAAATTATAGCGAACAGTTTATGATATGCAGAAATGTGTACATGTAGTCGGTCAAACATCTGCCACTTAACCAATTATTTTTCAGAGATGGTTTTAAAGTTATGGTTGTTTATTTCAAGTGGAGCATTCCACTTTAAAGATATTTGAGCTTATTAATGAGTAGTTCAGTGGGACTTGATTCTTGTTTTTAATCCAATCATGGTTTATATTTGTCTTTCAACAGGAAGACACCAGTGCTATTCACTCTGATAATAAAGATGGGTTAAGTGAGAACACTGCAGGTAAGATGAAAGAAAAGTGAGGATGATTTATTTATTTATTATTATTTATTTATTTATTTTGTCCAATACAAATTGAAAGTTAAAGAGAATAAAAATGTCTAGTAGTAAATATCAGGGAAGGGATAGAAGAAGAGATATGAGAATAGAATACATCAATGAAGAGTAGAGGAAGGATATATGGATGGGAGAAAAGATATATAAAATATAGGAGAGACAATTGGACAGGGGACGGAAGGATGATTTTCTCCATCTCTTTCTATTGTAAAAAATCCCTTCTAAAAATCAAACTCTTAATATTGTTACTGTACATCAGAGGTCTTCAAACATGGTCACTTTAAGACTTGTGGACTTCAACTCCCAGAATTCTCCAGCCAGCATAGCTTTTCTGGGGGTTGAAGTCCACAAGTCTTAAAGTGGCCAAGTTTGAAGACGTCTGATCTACATCATGTGCTGTGGCCAGTGAAAGACTGCAAAAAAATTTACTACCCCACTGTGGGCGTGGTTAATTTTATGGGTGTGGCTTGCCAGCCATGTGACCGGGGGATGGCTTAAAGGTCACGTGACTGGCTTAAAGATGGCCAACTTGACATCATTCACGTCAAGGGTTTGGATTAGGTTGCCTGACCTCTCCTTGCTTCAAAGATACAATAGAGGGGACAATTTAGGGGTAGGGAGATACAGTTTCCCTATTTACTATTACTGAACATCCAAAATATACTATTTAATTCTATGTATATATGCCATATGTGTACATATTTATTACACACAGGCACACAAAAAATATACATTATTTACTATATAATCTGTATGTTTATGTACGCACAAACACGCGCGCTCATCGCTCTTCTAAAATTATACACATTCAACTTCATTTACTACGATAGGAAAAACATACCCAGAGTTCAGAAGGGAAAAAAAGAGAAAAAAAAATCAAAAATTTTTACTACTGGTTCTGCATACCTGACCGTACCCATAGGAGCCCATCACTGGCTGTGGCCATAGTAGAATTAAAGTTTGCCCCTTCTCTGCAAGAAGGTACTGTTCGTGTTGACTCCTTTTGTCATGACAACTCTATGGAAGGGATTCCATTATTTCCATAAGAGAAGTAGATGCTTGGAACAAACTTCCAGCAGACGTGGTTGGTAAATCCACAATAACTGAATTTAAACATGCCTGGGATAAACATTTTATTTATTTATTTATTTATTTATTTATTTTGTCCAATACACAATGAGGGTTTTAGTGGGTATATATCTATATACACATAGTAAAATACATGATGAAGGTTATACAGGAGATACTCATAGTAAAATATATCTAAGAAAGAATAGAAAAGAAGGTATAGTAATAGAACATATCAATGAAAGAATAGAAGAAGAGATATAGGAATAGAAGAAAGGAATAGGAGATATAGGAGAGCAATAGGACAGGGGACGGAAGGCACTCTAGTGCACTTGTACTCGCCCCATCCATCCTAAGATAAAATACAGGAAATAGTATAAGGGCAGACTAGATGGACCATGAGGTCTTTTTCTGCCGTCAATCTTCTATGTTTCTATTTCCCACTAGACTTTATTTATTCGACTTCTATGCCACCCAATCCCAAAGGACTCAGGGGGGCTTATTGCTTTAAGTTGGTTTGGTTCTTGGACTCTCCCCTGTTTGAATTCCTCAATGTCACTGATTACGTCCTCCCAACTAAGGACTGTTAAACATTTGAGTTTGTAAAAGAAGTAGTAGAGGTCCTGGAATCAAAATACTAAAACTAAAATTGTTTTGATTTGAATTATCATTTAGTTTAACTTAAAATTAAGCAGACTAGATTCCATTAGTATGACCACTCCCCATGCATTTTGCTCCTGTCATAATTTTATGTTTAGAATTTGGTACTTGATCTAAATTCCAATTTAGGTTGCCCTCTGCTAGCTTAGCTGCAAATCCACCAATAACCTGTTGTTTTACCCGAGTTTACTTTTCCAGAATGCTTTGGTAGTGATGTGTGTTCCTTGATTTCCGGATTCACATACTTCATTAAAATATTTCTCAGAAGCTCTAGCTGCCAAACAGTTTTATAAGTCAGTTTTTCATGAGGCTTTATCCAAACTGGCTAGTGAGTAAAAGATAATTGTCTATTTTCATTTTGAAGGTTTGCTAAGTAGACGTTATACAATTGTAGCTGCACTGAATATTCAAATCATAAATGTGTTGTTTTTTTCTTGTTCTTCCCCTTTTCTTTTTTAAAGGTGCTAATAGTCTACTGGATGTGAGTTCAGAAACAGAACAGCAAGATTTGCTCCTGATGTTGCAAGGAAAAGTTACTTCTTTAACATTACAAAATAAGAAATTGCAGGAAAAACTTCAGGTATGTGTATCACTTGGTTTCTTTAAGAAAAGATGTCAGTGCTGCAACAAAAAAAATAAATAAATCTGAAATCTGAAGGATGCAAAATGAGTTTGTGCACCTGATCCAAGAAATTTATTTTATTTATTTATTTGTTAATCAGATTTGTATGCCGCCCCTCTCCGCAAACTCGGGGCGGCTCACAGCAATAATAATACAATGTAAACAAATCTAATATTTAAGTTAATTTAAAACCCCAATTTAGAAACCAATCATACATACTAACATACCATGCATACATTTTATAAGCCTAGGGGGAGGGAAAGTCTCAATTCCCCCATGCCTGATGACAGAGGTGGGTTTTAAGGAGCTTACGAAAGGCTAGGAGGGTGGGGGCAACTCTGATATCTGGGGGGAGTTGGTTCCAAAGGGTCTGGAAATTTTTGGGACTGGAAATTTCTGATCCATCGGTTGCTCCATACAACAAATGGAAGCCAAATCTGAATTCCTCCAGTAAAGCCCCCAGTCCCTCCCTGACAAATAACCCACAGTTATGTCTTACATGTGTATATGATTCATGCAGGGCAAAACACTCTGTGCATGCACAGAGGGTAAAAGAACCCAAATGGCAGTGTCAGGGTGGGTGGGCGGAGCCTCACACTCCCTTCACAACCGGTTCTCTGACGACTGACTGGCACAAGCGAACCTCGGAGGGCACACCAGTAGGGCCAAAGACGAAAGGCCCTTCACTGCATTAGACCAGGAAGAAGCAAAATCTCTTTCCCCTTTAGCAACATTTATTTATTTTATTTATTTATTTATTATTTAGATTTGTATGCCACCCCTCTCCGCAGACTCGGGGTGGCTAATAAGGGGATAAAGGAGATAAGGGCTCCATGCAAGATCCAGTGGGAGAAACTTGGTTCTCTGCTTTGGCATCTAGGATGACTGGATAATTCATTAGAGCTTATTGTGATTTTTACTGTCCTTATTACTAATTATTTGACTTTGTTTATGGTATGTACTATTTACTATTGTAAGCCACCCTGAGTCCCATTGGGATTGGGTAGCATAGAAGTCAAATTATGCCCTGATCACCTCGAGGTTCGATTACTGCAACGCTCTCTACATGGGTCTACCTTTGAAAAGTGTTCGGAAACTTCAGATCGTGCAGAACGCGGCCGTGAGAGCCATCGTGGGGCTTCCCAGATTCGTCCACGTTTCTACAACACTCTGTGGCCTGCATTGGCTGCCGATCAGTTTCCGGTCACAGTTCAAAGTGTTGGTTATGACCTTTAAAGCCCTACATGGCATTGGACCAGAGTACCTCCGGAACCGCCTGCTACTGCACGAATCCCAGAGACCGATGAGGTCCCACAGAGTTGGCCTTCTCCAGGTCCCTTCGACTAAACAATGTCGTTTGGCGGGGCCCAGGGGAAAAGCCTTCTCTGTGGCGGCCCCGGCCCTCTGGAATCAACTCCCCCTGGAGATTAGAACTGCCCCCACCCTCCTTGTCTTTCGTAAACTACTCAAGACCCACCTATACCGCCAGGCATGGGGGAGTTGAGACACCTTTCCCCCAGGCTCTTTATATTTTATGTTTGGTATACAGTGATCCCCCGGTTATTGCGTCCCCGACCATTGCGAACAGGGTAATTTGCGATTTTTGAACCCGGAAGTCAAAACACCATCTGCGCATGCGTGCCCTTTTTTCTATGGGCACGCATGCGTAGATGGCGCCCGGCAGATCAGCTGCTGGGCGGCTTCCCTGGGTCTTCCCCCTCTTGCTGGCGGGAGGGCGAAGCCCCCCCAGCACCCGCTCGCCCGCCCTTCGCCCGGGAAGTTCGCCAGGAGTCAGCGGAGAACGGCGCGCCTGTTTTAAAACGATCGGAGCCGGCCGGCTCCGATCGTTTTAAAGCAGGCGCGCCGTTCTCCGCTGACTCCTAAAGCGGGGAAGTTCGCCAGGAGTCAGCGGAGAACGGCGCAACTGTTTTAAAACGATCGGAGCTTTCCAATGAGTCCCGAAGACAAACATCAAACTTCCGCGTTTGTCTTCGGGACTCATTGGAAAGCCGCGCGGGTGTTTTAAAACGTCCCCGCCGACATGGGGGGCTCGCTAGCACCCCCCCGCACCCCCAACCCGGGTTTGGGGGGGTGCTAGCGAGCCCCCCATGTCGGCGGGGACGTTTTAAAACACCCGCGCCACCCCCAATCTTCGGCTCCTCGCTAGCGCTGCGGAAGTTAAAAACACCATCTGCACATGCGCAGATGGTGTTTTTACTTCCGCAGCGCTACTTCACGAAAACCCGCTCGTTGCGGGGGGTCCTGGAACGGAACCCTCGCAACGAGCGGGGGATCACTGTATATGTGTTGTTTGGTTTTTAAATATGATAGGGTTTTATATGCTTCTTTTTTAATATTAGATTCGTTTCACTATAATATTGTTTTTATTATTGTTGTGAGCCGCCCTGAGTCTTTGGAGAGGGGCGGCATACAAATCTAATAAATAATAATAATAATAATAATAATTATTATTATTATTATTATTTTAATTAAATCTGCACATTTGTTTTCTTTCTATGCGCTAGCAGATATATTGCTTCGCTCTAATCCTTCATGGAGAAACACAGGGTAGATATACCGTATTTTTCAGATTATAAGACGCACCTTAGTTTTTGGGGAGGAAAATAGGGAAAAGAATCAGCTTACCAAGTATTCATCTGGCTAGCGTCCTTAGTCTGGTCAGGTTCAGCAGATTATTTTATCCCTTGGTTGAGGGCTAAAGAATTTTTATTCTGAGAGAGCTTGCAAGCCAGTAAGAGCTGGGAACATCATTAGCACCTAAAAAGAAACAGTCTGAGCAAGTAGAGCAATGGGGGGAAAAACCTGCAAAGACTTAGGGCTTGGAAAACATTCTTTGCGGAGAGTAACAATGAAAGAGCTTGGGAATATTAATAGCACCTGGTTAGGGCTGGAAAGAAACAGCTGGAGCAAGTAAAATAATGAAAAAAACATCAAAGACAGGATTTGGAAAACATTCTTTGCAGAGAGTAACAATGAAAGAGCTTGCAAGCCGGTAAGAGCTGGGAACATTGTTAGCACCTGGTTAGGGCTGGAAAGAAACTTACTCAGAGCAAGTTAGAGCAATGAAAAAACCCTGTAAAGACTTAGGGCTTGGAAAATATTATTTGCAGAGAGTAACAAAGAAAGAGCTTGCAAGTGGGTAAGAGCTGGGAATATGGTTAGTGCCTGGTTTGGGCTGGAAAGAAACATTTGAAGCAAGTTAGACCAATGGGAAAAAAACCCTGCCAAGACTTAGGGCTTTGAAAACAATCTTCTCAAACAATGAAAGAAACTGCAAGATAAGCGCTGGGAAGATCGTTAGCAGCTAGTTAGGGTTGGGGGGAAAAGCTACATAATATAAGATGCACTTTAATCAGCCTCTCTTAGGGAGGAAAAAAGTGTGTCTTATACACCGAAAAATACAGTATGTGTTTTAGTGTCTTTTGGGGCAATGTTTCCCAACCTTGGCCACTTGATGATATCTGGACTTCAACTCCCAGAATTCCCCAGCCAGCATTCGCTGGCTGGGGAATTCTGGGAGTTGAAGTCCAAATATCTTCAAGTGGCCAAGGTTGGGAAACACTGAAAATATGCGACTTAGCCTTAACTAAAAGCCCATCATGACATCACCTGGAACCCATTCAGATCCCCATCCCCTCTTCTGCATCCTCATGTTTATGGTTTATGCAGTCAGTATCATTATCTTCTGTCTTCTGAAATCAGAAACACAATCCAGATTGCATTGGATGCGGGCACTCTTGGGACCAGCCATACCACAACATCATCATCTTGGCAGAAGCGGAGGGGTGGAGGGAGATGTTTGCTGCTTGAATAGAAATCAAATGTTGACCCAGTAATAATCAAAAAGGGGAGGGAAACGTAGCTCCTTGTCTTTTTGATGGGGAAGGAATTCCTGGGTTCCACTAGAATTAGCCATAATTGATCTAAGTATTGCCCACAAGATCATATGCTGCAATGTCCTGTCTGTCGGCAACTACTTCAGCTTCAACCACAACAACACAAGAGCACACAACAGATTTAAACTTAATATTAACCGCTCCAAACGTGACTGTAAAAAATATGACTTCAGTAACCGAGCTGTCGAAGCGTGGAACTCATTACCTGACTCAGTAGTGTCATCCCCAAACCCCCAACAATTTACCCTTAGATTATCTATGGTTGACCCATCCAGATTTCTAAGAGGTCAGTAAGGGGCGAGTACAAGTGCACTAGAGTGCCTTCCGTCCCCTGTCCTATTGCTCTCCTATATCTCCTATTCCTTTCTTCTATTCCTATATCTCTTCTTCTATTCTTTCATTGATATGTTCTATTCCTATATCTTCTTTTCTATTCTTTCTTAGATATATTTTACTATGAGTATCTCCTCTATAACCTTCATCATGTATTTTACTATGTATATATAGATATATACCCACTAAAACCCTCATTGTGTATTGGACAAAATAAATAAATAAATAAAATAAATCTTTCAGCTGTGGCGAGGGGGCTGTTTGCCCAGGTTCGCCTGGTGCACCAGTTGCAGCCCTATTTCGACCGGGACTCACTGCTCACAGTCACTCATGCCCTCATCACCTCGAGGCTCGACTACTGTAATGCTTTCTACATGGGGCTACCTTTGAAAAGTGTTCGGAAACTTCAGATCGTGCAGAATGCAGCTGCGAGAGCTATCATGGGCTTTCCTAAATATGCCTATGTCACACCAACACTCCGCAGTCTGCATTGATTGCCGATCAGTTTCCAGTCACAATTCAAAGTGTTGGTTATGACCTATAAAACACTTCATGGCACTGGACCAAAATATCTCCGGGACCGCCTTCTGCCGCACGAATCCCAGCGACCAGTTAGGTCCCACAGAGTTGGCCTTCTCCGGGTCCTGTCAACTAAACAATGTCGTTTGGCGGGACCCAGGGGAAGAGCCTTCTCTGTGGCGGCCCTGACCCTTTGGAACCAACTCCCCCCAGATATCAGAGTTGCCCCCACCCTCCTAGCCTTTCGTAAGCTCCTTAAAACCCAACTCTGTCGTCAGGCATGAATTGACATGTTCCCTCCCCCTAGGCTTATAAAATTTATGCATGGTACGCTAGTATGTATGATTGGTTTTAATTTGTGGTGTTTTTTAAATTAACTTAAATATTAGATTTGTTTTACATTGTATTGTTATTGCTGTGAGCCGCCCCGAGTCTGCGGAGAGGGGCGGCATACAAATCTGATTAAACTTAAACTTAAACTTAAATAAATTGTTGAATACTGCCCTCTGCTGTCCTCTGCAGGCAAGAGCCTTCAAAACAGAAGACTCCGCAGACACCACGATGGAGTCTTCTTATTCTACCCACGCAGAATTCGGTGCTTTGACTAATAGGCTGAGCGAAGGCTCAACGGGTGCAGCCGAGGAGATAAGCACATCTTCCCTGATTCTGGCACAGGCTCGGGAAGAAGAGAGCCTTAATGAATTAAAAATTAAACAGTTGCAAGAAAGCTTGGAAGAAGTACAGAAGAGGCTAGATAGCTCAGAAGCAAAAAGGCTGCACTTGGAGTCGCAGCTTCAGTCCAGTGTGCTGGACGAAGGTCCTTTGTTAAACAGCTCAGAGATTTCAGAGAATGGCACCGACCTCGGTCAGAAACTCAAAGAAACTCAACTCAAATACGAAGAAGCGGTGCAGGAGATGCTGGATGTCCAGAGACAAATGAAGCTGGACCTGGTAACGTCAGAAAGCAAAGAGCCTGACCTGCAGGAGGTCAAAACCACCGGTGAAGACGTTGAGCTGCTGAAGGAGAAGCTGAAGAAAGCTCAAGGAGATGATGAGATGTTGAAAGGGAAGGTGAAGGAACTAGAAATGAAGCTGGAAGAAAGTGGGAGAAACGCAGCCGGTATTATGTCCGCGGAGGAATGCGAGGAGATGAAGAAATCCTATTGCTCGGTTATTGAAAATATCAACCAGGAGAAGGCGTTGTTAATTGAGAAATATAAGGAAGGGCAGGAAAAAATCAAAAAGCTTCACGAGAAACTGGAGGCTCAGATGGAATTAGGGCAGAGTGAGGAAGCTGAAGAGGTGAAGGACACAAAGAACGAAATGATCAACCAACTCAACAGGCAGGTTAGCGAACTTTCTCAGATGTACAAAGAAGCCCAGGCAGAACTTGAAGATTGCAGGAAGAAAAGCACTCCAGAAGACCTGAGTTCGGGATACATACCTCTGGAGGAATACGAGAAGCTGATGGAGGACACCGTCGCACAAAGGGAGCAAGCCGAACATGGCTTGTTGGAAATGAAGACGCAGTACACAAACGTGTTGAGCGAAATGACCCAACTCCAAAACTTGGTGGACACTCAGAAGAAGAATTCTGTCTCCATCTCAGAACATCTTCAAGTCGTTACTGCTCTCCAGACCTCGGTGAAGGAAATGGAAGAGGAAATAAATGCGCTGAAAGAGCAGATTCTTCATAAAGAGAGTGAGGTGCAGCGTCTGCAGAAGGAGTTGTTAGAAGAAGAAGCTGCGGTGTGTGAAGCCATGGTGCCTAGAGTATTGTACGAAGAGCTCCGGACCTCTTCAGAAAACGAAGTCAGCTCCTTGTCCTCCAAACTGAAGGATCTGATGAAAGAAAAAGAAACTTTGACTGCCGATCTTGCACAGTTGAGAAAGGAGATCTCCCAAGTGAAAGGAGAGAAGGAGAACCTCCAAGCGCTTCTCCAAGCCAAGGAAGAGGAGATCAAAGGACTACTTCATCAGTATCATAAGTCTCAAGAAGAACTCCTCAAAATGAAAAAAGCTTCTGAGAGTGCCTTAAAAATGGATGAAGACAAAGATAAAAAGGTTAGTTGTTTCGATAGCCCTATCGGTATTGGCAGTTTCCCATGGTCCAAATGCCCACAAACACACATACACACACATACAAGAAGCATGTTCATCCATTGATTACATAAAAGATGTTACTGTGCTTTATGGTCATTGCAGAATCTTGGCCTAGGCTCAATTCCTTTGTCTTTTTAAATCTGTTTCCAATAATAGAATCATGATATAAATGCAGAAATAGTTTCCTATGTTCCAAGATGGTTTTGTACAGTATCTATTGCATGAACTTATTTCAGGGAGTTTGAAGAAATGAACCCTCATCCCTGAGTGTGTTTTTGCAAAAAAAATGTAAAAGGTGATGGGTGCAACAGTAATTAATTATTATTATTAATAATAATAATATTATTATTATAAACAGTAGCAATAGCAATAACATTAAGACTTATATACCACCTCATAGTGCTTTTACAGCCATCTCTAAACGGTTTACAGAATCAGCATATTGCCCCCAACAATGTAGGTCCTCATTTTACCCACCCCGGAAGGATGGAAGGCTGTGTCAACCTTGAGCCGGTGGTGAGATTTGAACTGCTGAACTACGGCTAGTGATTAGCTACTTCAGCTAACTACTAGCTAAAGTAATTAGTGCTGCACTCTAACCACTGCGCAACCATCATAAATACATGCCAGTTGCCAAGCACCTGATTTGTTATCATCTCTCCAGGTGGGAGTGGGGGAGATGTGCAGTGATATTTGTAAATATCAGGACCGGTTATCACTTTTTTCAGTTCAGCTGTAACTTCAGACAGTCATTAAACAAATGGTTGTATGTCCAAGGCTACCTTTGCAATATGATTAAACATACCATCTGAATCAAGATGATGGTGATGATGAAGGCTGTTTTCCAGGGAGTGGATTCCACTTACTTTCCCTACCAGTTCACATCACAACAGAAGTGCACGTTTTGTGTGTGCGCGCTTTGCTCACAAGTGCTTGCTTTCAGGAATTAAAAATCCTGAGATAATACCTTAATGTAGAAGGTAGGCCTCTGTTGAGAATGCTGAATCATTCGGAGGCAGCAACCTAGTAATTATGTAAATAGTATTTAACTATGCAAGAGCTCTCTGTTCGCTGTGCTCTGTTGCTGTTTGTGAGAAGTGTGCTCTGAAGAAGCTGTATTGCTGTATATAGGTTCCTGTGAGTTATTGAACTAAGATAGTTGTAGCAAAGTACTAGTAAGATATTAGTTTATTGTATGTATAGTATAGATAGTAGTAGTAGTGTAAATAAGAAGTAAATATTTTTCCACAACTTCCTACTGCTGCTGTGTTTCATTGAAGACTTCAACTCCATATCTACTGGTCTGTGGCTGGCTGGTTGGGCTGATTTGCTGCTTGGGCTGGCTAGTTTTCGCAAATGCAACTCTGATACTTGCCTACATCAGTGGTGCGGAAATGACCCTCTGTGCATGCCCAGAAGCCAAATTCCCGCCACCGATTCGGGCAAATCGGTTTGAACCAGCAGCAACCCACCCCTGCTGTTTTCCCACCTTTACAGCAGAGCTCACCAGTCACAGGATTTTGATGTACTCTGGATATAATGAAGGGTTTTTTTATTTCCCCTTTTATCCTTTTATAGATAACAGACATGTCTAAGGAAGTTACCAAGTTAAAGGAAGCATTGAACAGCCTTTCCCAGCTGTCTTACACAACTGGTACACCTAAACGACAAAGTCAGCAGCTGGAGCTGTTGCAGCAGCAAGTGAAGCAGTTACAGAGCCAACTGGCTGTAAGTTGATAACTTCCTTGTGCATCATTGCTTGTCTTTGTAGTTGGGAATCCCCAGGATTCTCCTTGGGATGAAACTGGGTACAAATACTGTACACCTTGAGTTTTGATTGTACAGGTAGTCAGAGGTGGGCTGCTGCTGGAACGCCTAATTATTATTATTATTTATTGGATTTGTATGCCACCCCTCTCTGCAGACTCGGGGCGGCTAACAACAATGGTAAAAAACAACATGTAACAATCCAATTTAATAAAACAACTAAAAACCCTTATTATAAAAACCAAACATACACACAAACATACCATACATAACTTGTAATGGCCATGGGGAAGGAATATCCTAACTCTCCCATGCCTGGCGACAAAGGTGAGTCTTGAGTAATTTGCTAAAGACAAGGAGTGTGGGGGTCGTTCTAATTGCGTGCAGCTGTGTGGCTCTGGAACACGAGTGCGGGAACGAGAGCAATTACGCTTACCGCACCTGTGCAGGTAGCAAAATCACGCACAGACACACGTGCGGGCACGTTTTGGAGAGGTTTTTGCTTTCCCGTGCAATTAGGCGAACTGGCAGCGCCCCACCTCTGTAGGTAGTCCTGGACTAACAATCACATTGGAGCCCAAATTTTATGTTGTTAAGGGAGACATTTGTAATGTGAGCTTTGCCCCATTTTATATCTTTTCTTGCCACAGTTGTTAAGTGAAGTCCTTCAGTTGTTAAGTTAGTAACGTGGTTGTTAAGTGAATCTGGTTTCCCCCTTGACTTTGATTCTCAGAAGATTGCAAAAGGGGATCACATAACCCCTGGACATTGCAACAAAGTGTGAACCAGTTGCCAAATATCTGAAATTTGATTTCATCATGGGGATGCTGCAGGATTCTCCCACTGCCGGTTCACTCGGGATCACATGGTTGCGTACACATTGTGCACCATGAGCAGTACATAAATAACCTTAATTTGTCCATTGGTGTTTTTTTAATTAAGAGCTGTGGCAGATCCTTTCGTTTCCACCGTGCCAGTTCTCATTTTCTTGCCAGAAAAAGATCTTTTTTTAGTTCTTTCAAACCATTGTGGGAACTTGCCTATACAATTATAGGATTTCTGAAATGGCAAACCATCTAAGTCTAAGTGCACTGTGGAGCAAGTTTTTGCATCTGCTGATTGTGCTTTGTACCAATGCCAGGTTCTGTAAGAGCATAAGAATACCTAGCTGTTTTCAGAACGTTCTGAGGTTGAGTGGTCATCAGCTACTTTAGGATAAAGGCGTTTGCCTTGACTCAGCAAAATGAGCTATCAGTATGAATGCTTTCAGCTAGGAAATTGGCAGCATGGCATGGCACTAAAGAGAATCAGAACTCCCATCAAAACCCAAGAGAAGTCCAGTTGCTGAGGCAGCGGTGGGCTATGGCCCGGAATGCTAAATTGCACTCGCCACCGCGGCTCATAAGTTCTTGGGGACCAGTGCGATTTTGCTGCTGCATCTGTGAAGGTAGCAAAATTGCGCACAGAGCCACACTAAAACCTCACTGAAACACGAGCGCAATTTTGCTACCTCCACCAGTGCAGCAGCAAAATCACACTGGTCCCGCAAGAACTTATGAGCTGCGGTGACAAGCGCAATTTAGCATTCCGGCTTGTTGCCCACCGCTGTACTGAGGTCAATTAAGAGCCTCTAGAACAGGGATGGGCAACCTTTTGAGCTTGGTGTGTCAAAAATCGCCAAAAAACCAAGCATAACTCGGGTGGTGTGTCACCTTGAGAAAAAAAGTTTGGACAAAACCCCCCTCTTTTCCTCCCTTTCGCCTATTTCTCTCTCTCTCCCTCTTTCTTTCCCCTTCTCTCTCTATCCCTCTTTCTTTCTTTCTTCCTCTCTTTTTTGCTCTTTCTCCCTCCTTTCCTCTTTCTCTCTTTCTTGCTTTCTCCCTCTCTCTCTCTTTCTCTGTCTCTCTTGCTATCTCTCTTTTATTCTCTTTCTCACTCTCTCTGTTGCTTTCCTTCTCTTTCTCTTTTTCTTTCTTTCTTTCTCTCTCTCTCTTGCTTTCTTTCTCTCTTCCTTGCTTTCTTTCTCTCTCTTTCTTTCTCTCTCTCTTGCTTTCCTTCTCTCTTTCTCTCTTGCTTTCTTTCTCTTTCTCTCTCTCTCTCTTCCTCCCTTTCTCTATTTCTTGCTTTCTTTCTCTCCCTTGCTTTCTCTCTTTCTTGCTTTCTCTCTCTTACTTTCCTTCTCTCTTTTTCTCTTTCTTTCTCTTTCTTTCTCTCTCTGTTTCTCTCTTTCTTGCTTTCTCTCTCTCTCTTGCTTTCTCTCTCTTTTTGTCTCTTACTTTCCTTCTCTCTTTCTCTTTTTCTCTCTCTCTTGCTTTCTTTCTCTTTCTCTCTCTCTCCCTCTCACACACACACAATCTTTCTCTCTCTCTCTCCCTTGCTTTCTCTCTCTCTCTCTCTTGCTCTCTTATTCTCTCTCCTCCTTTTTCTCTCTCTCTTTCTCTCTCGTGCACCACGGCAGCAACAGAGAGAGAAAGAGAGATGGAGAGTGGAGAGAGAGTGGAGGGCGGCTTGCCGGTCCGTGGCCCCCTGGATCAGCGTCCCTGCATGGCCCCAGCGCAGACTCCGCCATCGCCTTCGCCTCCGCCTAAGAGGCAGCAGCCACATTCACCCCTTTGCCCTCCCAGGTGTCCATGGAGCTCAGCGCCTAGCCACGCGCCGCCTCCGCCTCCCGGTAGCGCGCCAGACATCTACCTGAGGAACGGGTGGTTGGGCGCCACGAAGGGCAACACTTGAAGGCCACCATGGCGCCGTTGTTGTCATCACGGCACAAAGCCAGGCAGTCCCGGATCGCTCGCTTCTCCGGCCAGCAAGCCGGCTGCCAGGGAAAGTGGCGCGATTTTTAAACGCGCGCTTTTCAAATGCGGCGCTTTCCTGGGCAGCCGACTTTGCTGGCCGGAGAAGGGAGCGATTCAGGACTGCGTGGCTTTGCGCCACTTCAAAAATTTCTGCCGGGGGAGGGGGTTCCTAATGGCTGTGCGGGCACACAATGGCCGGCGCCCTCCCACCGGGCCCCAAAAGCTCACGTGCCATCACCGCCAGGGAAGCTCCAGCCGGGCCGGGCTCCTATTCTCGCTCTTCGCACGTCCTTTTTTTTTTTTTGGTGCTCAGAAATCAACAACGCGGATCCTTTAAGAACCTGCGCTTGCGCTCTGCCGGCTTTTTCCTTCCCGGGCTGGGTGGGGGGGAGGCGAAGGAGGCGCGGGCTTCTCCAAGCAGCAATGAAGGTGAAACAGGAGGGAGGGGTGAGAGTGAGGAGGCTTTTTTTTTTTGGCTCGCGTCGCGTGCGTTTGGCGCATTCTCTCCGAAAGTTTCTCCAGTGGCCGCGTGTCACTAAAAATGGCTACGCGTGTCAGTGCTGACACGCGTGTCATAGGTTCGCCATCACTGCTCTAGAACCTCATGAGATTTCAATCACTTTTCCTTCCTTTATGATGCCCAGAAAAGATTCTGGCCATCTCTTGTTTTCATTGATTATATTTTCTTCAAGTATAGGTAGTCCCCGACTTACAACATCGATCCGTTCCTACGGGGCATCGTAAGTCGGAATATTGTACAGTATTCCGATTTACACGAATGGAGGCGGTGGTGGCAACGGCGTCTTCAAGGGACCAACAGCCGGTCCTTCTCGGTGCTGCGCTGCTGCAGCCTCCAAGGCCACCCACCAAGGAGATCCCCTCGCCCGAACAGAGGCGGCAATGCAGCGCTGAGAAGGACCGGCTGTTGGTCCCTTGAAGCTGCCGCCGCCATTCAGACAAAGGGATCTCTGCGGTGGGTGGCAACGGTGGCTCCGAGGCCATCCACCGTGGAGATCCCCTTGCCCGAACGGAAGCGATGGCGGCAGCAGCTTCAAGGGACCAATAGCCGGTCCTTCTCGGCGCTGCATTGCCGCCTCTGTTTGGGCGAGGGGATCTCTGCGGTGGTTGGCAGCGGTGGCTCCGAGGCCGCCCACCGCGGAAATCCCCTCACCCGAATGGAGGCGGCGGCAGCGGCAGCCTCAGAGGCTGCAGCACCGAGAAGGACCAGCTGTTGGTCCCTTGAAGCCGTCGCCACCTCTGTTCGGGCGAGGAAGTCTCCGCGGGATCTCCGAAGCTGCCGCCCACCGCAGAGATCCCTTCACCCAAACAGAGGCGGCAGCGGCAGCAGTGGCTTTGAAGCTGTCCTCGGGTCGTCATAACGACGAAATGTCGTACATCGGGGACGACGTAACCCGGGGACTACCTGTATACACTTGTGCCAGCATAGTGCTACAGGAGGCGTCCATCCTGCCTCTGCCCCCTCCTGGCCAGCCTGTGAATACAATGGTGATCCAACTCAGTTTGATACCCTGCTCTAATCCAAACCAGAAAACCACTATTTTATATTTTGCTTGCACAAGTCTGGGATTCTTTCCCTAGGATAGAAGCTGGGAATATCTGGGACAGATGGACACCATTGCGTTCTTGCATTGGTATCCCCAACGTACATGTGGCAGGTTGTGTTGTGAATTAGTATCACTTTCTGTTTTACATTATCTTGTTAGAAAACTACACCAACGCTCCATCAGAACGCTACTGCATGCTTGTTCGCTTGTTGATTGATCTTCTTTCTTTACAGGAAACAAAGAAGCAACATCAGGAGATAGTTTCTGTTTACAGAACACACCTGCTTTATGCTGTGCAGGTGAGAGGCGCTTTCCTTCGCTTCCCCTTACATTTATTTCAAAGCCATCAGCTGGTTAAAGAAAGCAGTGGATTTGCATTTGTGGAGTTGTCGGTGCTCTGTGAGATTGATTGGTTTTCTTTTTGTAGACATTTCATTACCCAATTACGTAACATATTCAGTTTATGCAGGCAAACTTCAATCAGGGTACAGTTATTCTTTCTACATGAATGTCTACAACAGCAAACCCTGTTGCACTGAAACTATTACCTAGTTGGGTACTGAAGCATCTGCCAAGAAAACAACCAATCTCACCGAGTACCCAGGACTCCATAGTTCAATCCTGAGTTACAACTGTTCTCTTGTGGTGATTATATTTGCATACTATTGTTAACAATGGATGGTGCAGGAAATGGAAATCAATCAGAATACAGTAGAATCCCGACTTACGAGACTAATTGGTTCCGGAAGGAGGCTCGTAAGTCGGAACGCTCGTATGACGAAACATTGTTTCCCATAGGAAACAATGTAAAGTCAATTAATCCGTGCAACAACAAAAAAAACCGCTGCCGCCGAACGCGGAAGTTAGCGTTCGGCTTCAGGAGACAGCTGCGAAGCGGCGCGCGGGATACGAGCGCCAAGGAGCTGTCTCCTGAAGCCGAACGCGGAAGTTAGCGTTCGGCTTCAGGAGACAGCTCCTTGGCACTCGTATCCCGAATGTGAGCTCGGGAGGCGAACAAAAATGTCGCTCCCCTCCCAGCTCTTATCTCGAGTAGCTCGTAAGTAGAGCTGCTCGTATGTCGAGGTTCCACTGTACAGCGAATGCTGGCTGGGGTATTCTGGGAGTTGAAGTCCAAATATCTTCAAGTTGCCAAGGTTGGGAAACACTGGTTTAGAGTATGATGATCATAATACAATATTTCTTTTATTAAAACACTGCAGTAATATTAGGCAATAATTAAGAATTTGGCTTAGTGCCTTTGCTCAAATATTATTAATATTGTTTGCCTTTACTGTTTTTTCCTCCTTTCTAGGGCCAAATGGATGAAGATGTCCAGAGAGTGCTGAAACAGATTTTAACAATGTGTAAAAACCCATCACAAAAAAAAGGTGAAACTGTTTTTGTGGGTCCCTGATGGTGCAGCTGCTGCTGCAGAATTTGAAACTCACCTTAAAAAGTTTTCCAAAGTGCTAATTTTGCATCTTGGACATTAATGCAGAATTCTCCAGAGATTACAGTTTATTATAAATCAGGGATGATCAACCTCTGACCTTCAATATTATTAGAAAGTGGTTGTGTATTTTCTTGGATTATAATGAGTTGAGGCAAACTTTCTCCATTTTAGTTATAAGCAGCTGCACCATTTGAAGTTACAGGCAAACAGTAATTGTTCAATTCCTGGTTATTTTTAAATGGATAAAATTACTTTCTTTATATTTTTAGGCCTTCAGATGTCCAATATAACCTAGAAGCTAAATCCTAAGGAAGACATCTTCACCTTGCCAGCTGCAGTGTTTTGTTTTTATTTATCAAGTAATTTATGGACTGCGAGAGCACCAGATTTGTCATATGTATTAAATAGGTAACATAAAATATAGCCATGTACTAAAGATGGGGAGAGACCCATAGTCCTTTTATGACTTGTGGACTGCAACACCCATAATTCCTGATCCATCATGGCTCACTCAGGAATTCTGAAAGTTAAACTCCATAAATCATAAAAGAGCCAGGGTTCCCCATCCCTATACTAAAAACAAGTAAATATTTCTGAAACAGCTAATTGCTAAAACCTCAGTTTCATTATCAGGCAGGAGATCAAACTTATCTATGCAAAATTTTGCAGTTCTATTGGAAATAGAACTTAGAAAATAGGGGAAAGGGTATTTCAAATTGCAAGCAAGGGATCTGATTGAATTCACGATGTTTACAGTGAGTTATCTTGTCTCACAGTTCCAAACCTCACTTTTGTAAAGAAAATTTTAAAAAAAATCTTCTCTATGATATATTTTTACTGGCCCTCCAATTTAGAAAAGCCTTTATAATGAAATGTGTTTACTATGTAATACTTTTTTGCAATAGACTTTAATAAGAACTTACGCAATTGCTTTCTTGGTTTTTCTCCCTTAACCCCACCACCCAAATAATAAAATTAGTGGAAGTAGTCCACTCTGTCTCGAAAACCTGTGCTGAAGTAGAACTGTCCTGTATTTTAGATACGTTGTTATTTTCTTTTCCAAACAATTACGGCAGGGGGAAAAAACTTTTTTTCCAGAAATGTTTGTCACATTAGATGAATATGATATAGGGATGATTCTACAAATTGCAATGGTGCCTAAAAATCATTTGGCTGCTAAATTTTAGTAAAAATGAGTAATAGTTGTAATAGATATCCAGGTTGATAATAGCAACGTGAATGGTGATAACCAGTAGTATTAGGGCAGTGTTTCTCAGCCTTGAAGATGCATGGACTTCAACCATAATTTGTAAAGCTGGTTGGGGAATTCTGGGAGTTGAAGCCCACACTTCCTTAAGTTGCTACAGTTGGGAAACACTGTAGAGTAGTACCTCTAGATACGAGTTTAATTCATTCCAGAACAGAGCTTGTATGTCGAACAACTCGTATCTGGAACAAATGGCTTTAGACTTTGTTTTTCCCCTCCGAGATAACCAGAAGCAAGGACTCTTGCGCAACCTAGTGGACGCTCGGCTCGTATCCCGAATTTGAGCTCGGGTCTCGAAAAGAAATTTCTCTCCCCTCGTGGCTCGTATCTTGGAATACTTGCATGTGGAGCAGCTCGTATCTAGAAGTACTACTGTATTAGAATATCATTTTGAGATAGCAAGAAGGAATATGTGGTACCTTTTACCTTCTATTTTAAGGACATGTTTACACATTGCTTTCTGGAATCAGTTTCAAACTAGGGTGATCAAATTTCAAACTAGTGTGAGCTTGCCAAGGATGTCCTTTTATGGAAGAATGTCACATAAATATAGATTTCCCAGCATTCAATTAATGGATGGTATAACATGCAGAATTAAATTGATTAAACAAATTTACACAACTAGTGTAAACATGTGTTTTCATAAGCACTTGTATTTCAAGAACTGATAGTGGATATCACATTTTTTGAAAACTAGACCACACTGATTAAAGTTTTGTAAAATGAATAAATGCATCACTCCAACTCTCCATGGGTTAAACATAAATCCCCCAAATCTAAACAATGTGTATTTTCCCTAAAGCAAAGAACCATTTCGTGTCTTTGGTGTATGGAATGACGTAACTATAAACAACCTAACCCCTACAAAGATCCTCAGTGGCCTGTATTTAGTGGCAAGTAATTGTTCAGTGTCTCAGGGCTACCACCTTCACCAAGCACTTACACAGCTCTCTCGTTTACGTTTTATTTTTCTGGTGGTGGTTGTTGTTTGAACAATGAGCAGAATTTTGAACTCCTGAATCTTTCTCATTCTTTTCTTCTGTCGTTCTCGGTATTTGAATAATTAATTTTGAGACCATATTTCTTCACGCAGCACCTGTTTTAATACTTCAAGGGAGTGGGGAAATTTTGCAGCATTTACCAGCAAAACAAACAAAACATAATAACTCTTAAGAGAGGCCAATAAACACTGCCAGGTGTAACACTTGAGGAACAGTTTTGTAGGTTTGCCTAACATTCTTATTTTGTTACATGTATTTATTACGATTATCCTTGTGGACACATTGGAAATTGGATGCTATAGCATAGTAATAGTCCTTTGTACATTTACAGAAGTTTCCTTATTCAGCAAATAAAAAAGTTTTTTTGGTCCCTGTTTTTCATTTCTACATCTTTTGTGTAATGCTTTATATTAATATACTTCAGAAGAACCAAGGGGAAAGTTTATTATACAACACGATATACTCCAAGTAAATCAAAAGTCTGTGAAATCAAACTCTCCACTTAGGAAGCGACATTGATTGACAATAAATTTCACATGTTGTCAGCACATTCAGCTTTGTACAGAACAAAGTATTCAATGAGAATATGTCATTCATTCAGATCTAGGATGTGTTCTTTGAGTGTTCCTTTATTTTTTTGAACAGTGTATATAATCGCAAAAAAATCTAAACTCATACTTATTTGATTTCAACATACATCATTTTTTCATGTTGCCAACTTTTTAATTTTGTCATCCAGATAAACCAATTATCATGTATTTTAATTTAATCATTAATATTCCTTCACGTAATTAATTCAAGCCTTATCTTTATTATCTTCAACACTAAGCCTGTGTGCTTCCATCCTCTATATATTTTTCTGGAAAACTAAAAACCCTTATACTGTAGTGTATAACCTAACTACTATTAAAATCTAAAGGAAAAGAAAAGTATGCACAATAAATTGCCAACTATTTCCTTCTCTCTTTTAGCAATACATTATATATAGTAATAAAAGAAAAAAAGAACAATAACAAAATAAAAAAACATCAATAAGTGTTATAACCATCCTTAAAACTTACCAATATACCAATTTCTATCCCGTCAATCTCATTAATAAAGTTCATTTGTAATACAATTACATATATAGTTTTAATACATTTTACCAAAATTAATAACACTACTGATACTAAAAACAAATTCAAAATTGTTTCTTAAAAAAATATTATCAAAGAAAGAAACAGGCTGATTTCAAACTTTTTCAAACTCTCTCTTGGTAATAGCATATATATTTACTAATTCCAAATTTTAAGTTTAACTCCCAATCTAATTGATATTCCAAGCTACCCTGGATTTTCCCCATAAGTTTTAAATCATTCAGATTATACTCTGATTTCTGCCTTATCCATGTGGGAATATTACATAAGCCTGGGACTTGGAGATGGGTTATGCATACTTAACTCGCGAGAAGAGGGGAATAAAAATGGAGCATTTTGTCCTGGTTATAGAAGTTATTGGGTTGGGATGCTGCTTGTGGTTGAAAAGAAGGAACTGCAACAAAAATGTTCTCGTCACCAAGGCAGTAAAAACAATGTGACCATGGCTACTAGACTGCTTGGGGTGTAGCCTTTGCTTGATCAAACATGATCAACCTGGGTTTCTTAGGCATAGAAGGCTAGCTGCCTTTTCCCAAGATTTCAATGTGAGGTGACCACAGGATTGATTCCCGAAAGTAGGACACCGGTTCTTGGTTAAGGTAAGATGTGGTCCTCTTGTGGCTTAAACTCTTTCCTTCTACTCCGAAAGGTCATTATAATATCAGTAAGAGTTCTATATTATAAAAAACAAATCTAGCATTTCTTAAAGCCTTCCAAGTTGCTAAGTTAGCAATACAGGTAGTCCTCTATTTACAACAATTGAGCCCCAAATTTCTGTTGCTAAGTGAGTTTTCTTGGCACAGTTGTTAATAGAATAGAATTTACACATTGATTGATTGATTTGATTTGATTTAATTTCTATTCCACCCTTCTCGAAGCGACTCAGGGCAGCGTACAAAATTGTAAATGCAAACAATATGTGTGAGAAATCTAATTATTTTTAAAGGACGTATACAAAATTAATAAAAATAGAAAACCTTTATGCAGTCATCCACATAAATCCAATTCAATCATTCTTATCGGCCAGGGACAATCTCGTGGCTCACGGTCCCCATGCCCGCCAGACCAGGAGGGAGGGGGCAGTACATATCTCCGGAGGGACTTCATTCCAGAGGGCCAGGGCCACCACAGAGAAGGCTCTCACCCTAGGCCCTACCAAGTGACATTGTTTGGCAGATGGGACCTGGAGAAGGCTAATTCTGTGGGACCAAACCGGCCACTGGGATGCATGAGGCAGAAGACGGTCCCGTTTTAGGCGGTTTACAGAATCAGCATATTGTCCCCAACAATATATTTCTGTATGTTTATAGCCATGTGTTGTGTATGTGTTTGGGTAAGATCTACACTTTTTCTTGGAAGCAGGCAACAGGTTTTCATTTTTAACGTGGGCCGGGGTGCTCGCAGTAAAAATACCAAACAATAAAGTTATCTTCTGGGGCTTTATCTTGATCTTAATCATTTATCCCACAATCTTCCTCAAGTGGATCAATGTAGAGTTGAATTAGTAACACGAAATTGTCAAGTGAATCTGGCTTTCCCATTGATTTCACCACAACAATGGCTTGATAGTGTATGATGGGACTGAGTAAGGATGTGGTGAAGCTGATGAGATGTCTCCCAGGGGCCACTGCCAGCAGGGACAGGAGGCGGATTACAAACATTGTCAAGGCTGTGACTAAAGGTAATAATGATGTGGTGGTGCATCTTGGCACAAATGATTTGTGCCAGAGAAATGTTAATGTAGTAAAAAGAGATCTTCAATGTCTAAGTGTGGAGCTGGATAAAATAACAGATTCAGTGACTTTCTCAGAGGTGTTACCGGTTTGTGGCCAGGAGAATAAAACAACTTGTATCAGAGAGTTTAATGTGTGGTTAAGGCAGTGGTGTAAAGCTGAAGGTTTTGGCTATGTAAGTCATGATGTCAGTAGGTGGTCTAATAGGGAGTTGTTTAAGAGGGATGGTTTGCATCCATCATACAGAGGTACCCAGGTGCTCGGTGAGGAATTCAGAACTTTTTTGGACAGGCATTTAAACTAGGTAAAGGGGACAGAGATGTAACTGATGTGGGTGATTTCTGTCCCCGACCAATGAGGATAAATCAGTTTCTGGAAGCTTATGAAAAGGGAGCTGTAAATAGAATAGATGTAGTTGTTGTTGATAAAGGGCAAACTAATAATGAAAATAATGTTCTTCGGGTAATGTGCACGAATACTCGAAGCTTGAGCAACAAGCTCTGTGAGTTAATGGCCATAATATCTAGAGATAATTTGGATCTGGTTGCCATAACTGAGACATGGTTTAAGGATTCTAATGAATGGGAAATATTCATACCAGGATATACACTGTATAGGAAGGATAGAATAGAGAGAAAGGGAGGTGGAGTAGCCATTTATGTTAAAGAAAGTCTAAAAACAACACTAATTCAAAATACGTGTAAAGATCTGGAGACTCTCTGGATTTGCATGCAAAATAAAGATGGTTCTGTCATTAGAATTGGGGTGATCTATAAGCCTCCAGGGCAATCCGAGGAATAGGACAACAAGATGGTGGATGAAATTACCCAAATGGCAGTAAAGGGAAATATTGTGGTTATGGGTGATTTCAACATGCCTGATGTTGACTGGAATATCCCCAGTGCCCTTACATGCAAAGGTAAGAATATAGTAGAGGCCTTTACAGGAGCAGCTCTGGCACAGCTGGTTAAGACACCAACTAGAGGGGAGAATATTCTAGATTTAGTTTTTACGAATGGGAATTGGGTTCAAGAGGTCAAGGTGGGAGAAAATTTAGGTTGCAGTGACCATCTATGTTTGTGGTTTGATGTAAAACTGATTGTGAGCAATCCTATACTGCAACCAAAGTATTGGATTTCAGAAAAACAAATTTTAATGCAATGGGGGAATATTTAAATAATGAATTAAAGGGGAGGGATAAAATGGCAGGAGCAAGCACCCAGTGGACTGTATTTAAAAAGGCCATCTTAAAAGCCACAGGACTGTATGTAAGGCAAATAACTAAAGGTAAAAGGAAGAAGAAACCGCTATGGTTTAGCAAAGATGTAAGGACTATTGTCAATGAAAAAAAAGCTGCCTATAGGAGGTATAAAGAGTCTGGAAGTATAGCTGATAGAGAGGTGTATAAAATGAGACAGAAGGAGGCGAAACAGATAATACATGCTGCTAAAGCCTCAAAAGAGGAAGAAATTGCCAAATCTGTAAAGAAGGGGGATAAAACCTTGTTCAGATATATTAGTGATAGGAAGAAGAAAAACTGCAGCATCACGAAGCTTAGTACCGGGAATAATACATGCATTGATGGGAATAAGGAGATCACTGACCATTTCAATAGCTACTTCTGTTCAGTTTTCTCAAAAGACACCTTACAAAATAATACTATAGAGGGATATAGCATTGCTTCCAGCTGTACGGATTCAGCTCCAGTGATCTTAGAAGCCGATGTCTTAGAAGAACTTGAACGATTAAAGATAAATAAGGCAATGGGTCCAGATGGCATCCACCCCAGAGTTCTTAAAGAACTCAGATCTGTCATTGCTACCCCCCTGACTGATTTGTTTAACCAATCCTTGTTAACAGGAGAAGTTCCTGAGGATTGGAGAATGGCCAGTGTTGTGCCTATCCACAAAAAGGGCAGTAGAGAAGAAGCTGGTAACTACAGGCCAATTAGCTTGACATCAGTTGTAGTTAAAATGATGGAGACTGTACTCAAAAAGAGGATAAATCAGCACCTAAAAAACAATAACTTATTGGACCCAAATCAGCATGGCTTTACTGAAGGCAAATCATGTCACACTAATCTCATTGATTTCTTTGACTAAGTCACAAAGGTGTTGGATCAAGGTGGTGCCGTGGATATTGCCTATCTGGACTTCAGCAAAGCCTTTGATACGGTTCCACATAAATAGCTGATAGATAAATTAGTGAAGATTGGACTTAATCCCTGGATAGTTCAGTGGATTTCAAGCTGGCTGAAGCATAGACATCAGAAAGTTATTGTTAATGGCGAGTATTCTGAGCAGAGACAGATTACAAGCGGTGTGCCACAAGGGTTTGTTCTGGGTCCTATTCTTTTTAATATGTTTGTGAGTGACATAGGGGAAGGTTTGGTAGAGAAGGTTTGCCTATTTGCCAATGACTCTAAAGTGTGCAATAGGGTTGATATTCCTGGAGGGGTCTGTAATATGGTAAATGATTTAGCTTTACTAGATAAATGGTCAAAGCAATGGAAACTGCAGTTTAATGTTTCCAAATGTAAAATAATGCACTTGGGGAAAAGGAATCCTCAACCTGAGTATTGCAGTTCTGTGTTAGCAAAAACTTCAGAAGAGAAGGATTTAGGGGTAGTGATTTCTGACAGTCTCAAAATGGGTGAGCAGTGTGGTTGGGCAGTAGGAAAAGCAAGTAGGATGCTTGGCTGCATAGCTAGAGGTATAACAAGCAGGAAGAGGGAGATTGTGATCCCCTTATATAGAGCGCTGGTGAGACCACATTTGGAATACTGTGTTCAGTTCTGGAGACCTCACCTACAAAAAGATATTGACAAAATTGAACGGGTCCAAAGATGGGCTACAAGAATGGTGGAAGGTCTTAAGCATAAAACGTATCAGGAAAAACTTAATGAACTCAATCTGTATAGTCTGGAGCAGCGTTTCCCAACCGGTGTGCCGCGGCACAGTAGTGTGCCGCGAGACATGGCCAGGTGTGCCGCGAGAAGTTCCAGCTGGGCGGGGCGCTGCTGGCGCCCCTGCCTGAATGTCGTCCTGTGGATGGTCTTCGGCTTCACAGTCGCTTCCTGGTTCCCTCTCCTCCCACCGCCTGTGTCTCCCGCCGTCGCCTCCCACCAAGCCGTCTCCCGTTGCCGTGGGTTCCTCGAGTGGGAGCTGCCGCTTCCCTCCGTCCAGCTCAGCCACGCTGCCGTAGAAAGCACAGAGGTTATTGCCACCGCTTCTGCCTCCACTCAGGGAGCCACCGTGGTCACCACGCCTTTTCCTCTCGCTCAGCTCAACCACGGTGGCTCCCTGAGTGGAGGCAGAGGTGGCGGCAATAACCTCTGCACTTTCTACGGCAGCGTGGCTGGGCTGCCTGGAAGGAAGCGGCAGCTCCGAGGAATGAGGCGCTGGCGGTAGACACAGGCGGAGGGAGGAGAGGGAACCAGGAAGCAACCGTAAAGCCCAAGACCAGCCACAGGACGACCTTCAGCCAGGGGCACCGGAACCGCACGCAGCCATGGTGGGAGCAGCATGAGGTAGCAACGAGGCGCGAGGACAAGCAGGCAGCTTGGCGGAGGGGAAGCGCTGAGGGGCTCTCCTCCTTCCCCACCCCCGCGCTTCTCTCCCGCCCTGGCTTTCGCTTCTCCCCATGATTTCCCCGCAATTTCATCCAGGCCACCTCTTGCCTCCTTTTGAACTGCGGGGAAATCATGGGGCGAAGCAAAAGCCAGGGCGGGAGAGAAGTGCGGGGGTGGGGAAGGAGGAGAGCCCGTCAGCGCTTCCCCTCCGCCAAGCTGCCTGCTTGTCCTCGCGCCTCGTTGCTACCTCCTGCCTTTTTCCAGGGGCCTTTGGAAGGCACCCAGGGAAGGGGGGGATTGGGGGTGGCTTCTCGTCCTCCTCATCCGGCTGCTAACGCCCGCCCGGTCCCTCTTGCAGTCCCTTCACCGAGCGTTTTTGTCCCAGGCTGTCAGCGAAAGGGCTGCAGGACAGGCGGGGCAGGCGTTCTTCTCACAGCTGAGGCAGGATTTGGAATGTCGGGTGTGTGTGCGTGCCCCTGCCACCCGGAACATTTAAAATAAGAAAAACCTTTGCCAGCCTCCGCAGAGAAGAAAGGAAGAGAGAGAAAGAGAGAGAGAGAAAGAGAGACATAGCAAGAGAGGCAGAGAGAGAGAGAGAGAAAGAGAGACATAGCAAGAGAGGCAGAGAGAGAGAGACAGAGAAAGAGAAAGAAAGAAAGAAAGAGAGCTAGCAAGAGAGAGAGAAAGAGAGACAGAGAAAGAGAGACAGAGAGAGAGAGAAAGAGATAGCAAGAGAGAGAAAGAGAGAGAAAGAAAGAGAGAGAATGAAAGAGATAGCAAGAGAGGCAGAGAGCAAGGGAGAGAGAAAGACATATAGGGAGGGAAGAAGGGAGAGAGAAAGAGAGCAAAAAAGAGAGGAAGAAAGAAAGAGGGATGGAGAGAGAGAAAGAAGGGAAGGAAGAGAGGGAAAGAGTGAGGGAGAAATAGAGCGAAATGGAGGAAGATTTTTTTTTGTCAAAACTTTTCTTTAGCCGCCACCCCACACACCCCCGTTCAGTGTTCCCCAGGATTTTGAAAATATGAATAATGTGCCACGGCTCAAAAAAGGTTGGGAAACACTGGTCTGGCAGACAGAAGGAAAAGGGGGGACATGATCGAAACATTTAAATATGTTAAAGGGTTAAATAAGGTCCAGGAGGGAAGTGCTTTTAATAGGAAAGTGAACACAAGAACAAGGGGACACAATCTGAAGTTAGTTGGGGGAAAGATCAAAAGCAACGTGAGAAAATATTATTTCACTGAAAGAGTAGTAGATCCTTGGAACAAACTTCCAGCAGACATGGTTGGTAATCCACAGTAACTGAATTTAAACATGCCTGGGATAAACATATATCCATCCTAAGATAAAACACAGGAAATAGTTTAAGGGCAGACTAGATGGACCATGAGGTCTTTTTCTGCCATCAGACTTCTATGTTTCTATGATGACTGTCAGCTTTCCCCCCCCCCCTCCTTCAGCAGGCAACATGTAAATAATCTGATTTCCTTTAGAGGGCTACTGTGAATTTAGGCATGCCAAATGCTATAGTTAAATGAATTTAAAGTTAAATAATGAATACACAACATTAATAAAAGTTACAGTTCCAAAGCACCTGAGGGCAGGACAAGAAGTAATGGATAAACCTTATCAAAGAGACATCCAACTTAAAGAGAAATTTCCTATCATTGAAAACTATCCGTCGAACAGCTTGCCTGCAGAGGTTGCGGTGCTCAAACCCTGGGGTTTTTAGAAAGAAATAGGGCAACCATTTATCTGAAATGGCATAGGACAGTGACAGCATGTCTGATATACAGTGCAGGTTCCAGACAGATGAGCTGTATTTGAGAATTGGTCTAGCAAAGGTTTTATATGCCCTAGTTTGCAATACAATATTACCAGTGAAAAAAGTTCACAAGATTAGGTTAACAAGTCTTAATGATTAATTGATTTCATTAATTAATTGATTAATAATTAATTTAATTAGTTAATGATTATTAATGTATTGTATTTCAAATAATGCTGATCTGCTTAAGCAACTGGTTTTATCAAAAGCTTTTTGGAGGAGCAAGGATGTAACTCAAAGTAACTAATGCTACCTCACCTTATTCCCCCAATTGTTTCCCTCTCATCCAAATTGGCTCCAGGTCCATCAATAATTGTCTACCACTGTTTTCCTATCATCAGGTCTTGGAGATGGGCCAGGTAAAGGGATATTGCAAGCAGGCGGGGGTTTCCATTCCCGTTGCTACCCATGTGATGCACATGCAGCTCCGGGTGACCGGCAGGCGGGCGGGTGTGTCCGGGCGAGATTTTGCTTCTGTGCATGTGCAGAAAGTAAACTCTTGTGAGAGGACACATGCACAAGAGCAGTTTCAGTTATTTTTCCTACTGTTCATCGAGCTGCGCAGGCATCGCCTTTTTTCCTACCGGTGCGCAGTGTGGCTCTTACCAGTAAGGAACCAAATACAGTGGTACCTCTACTTAAGAACTTAATTCGTTCCATGACCAGGTTCTTAAGTAGAAAAGTTTGTAAGTAGAAGCAATTTTTCCCATAGGAATCAATGTAAAAGCAAATGATGCATGCAAACCCATTAGGAAAGAAATAAAAGCTTGGAATTTGGGTGGGAGGAGGAAGAGGACAGTCGCTGCCGAAGGAAGAAGATGAGGGGAGAGGAATTAAAAAAAGTTCAAAACTTTAAGGCTTTAAAAAAAAGGAATTCTGAGGTGGTGAGGAGGAGCATGTGCCTCCCATACATCTGGCACAAGGCTGCCTCCCATACACTGCGCCAGAGAAAGAAACTCAGGTGGGCAAGAGGTGGAGCGCCACCAAAAGGCTCCTCTGGCAGCCCAGAAAAGCCCGAGATGGGCCGGATTACAGGGGAAATGGCAGGAAACTGGCCGGGCCTTCGTGTTGATCTCAAATTTCCTGTGAAGTTTTTCCGGGCTCGAGTTCTTAAGTAGAAAATGGTTCTTAAGAACAGGCAAAAAAATCTTGCATACCCGGTTCTTATCTAGAAAAGTTCTTAAGTAGAGGCATTCTTGGGTAGAGGTACCACTGTACTGATTGCAAGGGTTCAGAAATGCAATTTTATTGTAGAGCAGGGGTGCGTTCTAATTTACCTTGCTGCCGGTTAGCTTCCTCCCACATCTTGTGAGCGTGCACACGCATACATGGTGCCCCCCAAAAAATTAATTTATTATTATTAAGCTCAACCTCTGCACATGCTTAGAAGAAAAAAAATAGAAAAAGTTTCAAAAAAAAAGATGGCAGCGTCCATGGACCAGTACGGACTGATCTGATTAGGTGACATCATCATGACGTCACCAGCAAGTTGCTACCGGTTCAAGTGAACCAGTCCAAATCAGTAGGAACCAATCCCTGTAGTAGAGTGTATTATCAAAATCTTGAAATCCTGTCCAAATTTCTCTCCTGTTTTATACCAAAGAAAACCAAGGTGGACCTATTTTATGTTTCTCATGCTTCTTTCTGTTGTGAGTGGTACACGTCTGGCTCAACTGGTCATGGATTTCGGAGATGGATGAGTATTGGCATCGCAGGCCAGTGTTCTTTCCATCTGAGTCTGAGAGTGAGAGTAAGGAAGAGTTAGAGAGTGAGGGTCCACCAGAGACTGTAGAACCCCCAGTTATGGAACTGAGTAAGTCAGAGGACGATGGGGATTTTGAGGATCAGGACCCTCTGTTGGATGCAAGGGTAAGGAGGATGAGATCAAGGCATGAATATCTCCCTAGAAGGGGTTCTTGGTGTTAAATGGATCTATGGGACATTTGACCACACCTTGACAGTATATAAGGACAAGCTGATGGGAAAGGGTGTGTGGCAGACAACATTCCCCATCGTGGATGAGCTGAGAGATATCTCCTGCTTCCATGGACTTCAATTCCTGCATTTTGCATGAACTGTTTTATTCTCTGGTCTGAGTGAGTGTGGTTACAAACCAAAGACACATCATTAGTGGGGATTTATGACTCTAGCTATCTTTATCTCTTGCTAATTGGAGAAGCCCGGCCAACATGACATTCCTTGAGTTAACTCTTGCATTGCAAAAATAGTGTTACCAATAGACTCTTCCCTATGGGTGCTTTTGAATCAATGTATGTTTGGGTCTTTATTTCTGATAATTGACCAGGGGAGCAGAACACTTTCTATCTCAAGACTTTGCAATGGTTTTTCTCCTTGATGCCTGCTCTTCATTTCTCCATGAATAGTTTCCCCATGTATGTTTGTGTGTATGTTTTCTTTTAATAAGGGTTTTTTAGTGATTTTTAATTATTAGATTTGTTATATATTGTGTTATTATTGTTGTGAGCCGCCCCAAGTCTACGGAGAGGGGCGGCATACAAATCTAATTAATAATAATAATAATAATAATAATAATAATAATAATAATAATAATAATAATAATGAATAATAGCCTTCTCAGATCTTCCCCAAAGTCAGTTGCAAAGGCTTCATACTTACTGAAGGCTCAAAGGAAATACTGGATCTGAGCAAATCGATATAATGAATACCAATGAAGAAGATCAAGAAATATGGACCCAGCTGATGGGCCCTCCAGCAGCTAAGCTGATAGAGGCACAGAAAAGAGCAGAAAGGTTTGCTGAAGAAAAAGAGGTATGTGGATGCATTTCCTTTCATAGCTGTGCAGAGGAAAAGTACAGTGGTACCTCTACTTAAGAACTTAATTCGTTCCGTGACTAGGTTCTTAAGTAGAAAAGTTTGTAAGTAGAAGCAATTTTTCCCATAGGAACCAATGTAAAAGCAAATAATACGTGCAAACCCATTAGGAAGAAATAAAGGCTTGGAATTTGAGTGGGAGGAAGAGGTTTATTCCCTCTCTAAGCGCCCAAAGAAAGGAAAATCTTCGTTCGCTCTGGACTGCCAAAGCCTCCTTAAGCGCCACCAAAAGGCTCCTCTGGCAGCCCAGAAAAGCCCGAGATGGCCGGGATTAAAGGGGGAATGGCAGGGAACTGGCCAGGCCTTCGTGCCGCTCTCATATTTCCTGGGAAATTTTTCTGGGCTCGGGTTCTTAAGTAGAAAATGGTTCTTAGGAAGAGGCAAAAAAATCACCCGGTTCTTATCTAGAAAAGTTCTTAAGTAGAGGTTTCTTAGGTAGATGTACCACTGTAATGAGTTGATATAAATGTGCTGCAAGAGAAACACCTTAATATATTACTTTCAACGTATGCTCAGACTCTGTCAAGAAATGCAGGTGTTGTCTATAAATTCTTTAAAATATAGCACCTGATCTTAGACCTCTCTAGGACTTCTCCCTACTGAGTTCAAATTTCTTCTGGGTCAGAAGGACCTCCAAGGTAATCCCAAAACTCAGGATGGATGTCAAGTTGGATGAAACCTGTTAAGTCCTCGACTTACAACCCCACCAGAAACGCAAACTCTTCAACTTACGACCAGCCAGGAAAGGCTGATGCTGAACTCTGATTGGCTAAGCACAATAGGAGTTTTTAGCAGGAAGTTTAAGCCGTGTGATTGGTTGGCTATCTGACAGCCACACTATAAAAGGAGCTTTCAGAAGTCTGTTCACTGTTCTATTCAAGCTGAGCTGGAGGCAGCAGTGGGCTACTAGCCGGAACGCTAAATTGTGCTCGCCAGCGTGATTTTTCTTCTGCACCTGTGGAAGTAGCAAAATCACGCACAGAGCCACAGGTGTGTCCGTTTTTTAGCACGCACAGAAGCAAAACAAACTGGCCGAAACATGGGCACATCTGCGGCTCCGTGCATCATTTTGCTACCTCCACAGCTGCAGGAGCAAAATTGCGCTGGCCCTGCAAGCACTTATGAGCCGCCACGGCAAGCGCAATTTAGCATTCCGGCTAGTAGCCCACCACTGGCTGGAGGGGTGCTGAAAATGCCAGAATAAAAGTTTCCTGTTTAAAAAGTCAAGCCTCTGCTTAGTTCTGTCAATGCAAAGACTCACCTATCTAACAAAAACCTTAATTGTATCTCAGTATACACACCCTACTTGCTCCTGTAACAGAATAACAGTTGGAAGGGATGTTGGAGGTCTTGTAGTCCAAGCCCCTGCTGAAGCAGGAAACTCCATACCATTTCAGGTGAAGGTTTTCCAACCTCTTTCTAAAAAATCTCTAGTGTTGACGTAGCCACAACTCCTGGAGGCAAGTCTTTCCACTGATTAATTGTTTTAACTATCTATGCCACATTAATTGTTCTCTTGCCTCTGAGGGTATGACCCAATAGCCCCCACACTACTTCTCAGTGACTCTCCTCTTAGCCAACCATTCATGTCTTCTAAATGCTCTACGAACCCTGGCATCCAGAAGAGGCTCCTCCTCTTCCCCTGAGTCACTCAGCACAGGAAATGAAAAGTCATTCCTCACAGGAAGTGCTAATTCACTCAGCACAGGAAGTGCAGAAGGCCCTTGTTGTTCTGGCCTTGACCCTTCATCTTTTTCATTATCACTCTCAGGTGCCACAGGATGCCTGTGTTGCGCCTCCACAGTTTCTGCATCCTCAGAGTCCATAACTATTTGTGCAGAACGCGAGCGAACCATGATACGTACTTTGTACATTTTAGCTTCCAGTCTATATTTTTTAAGCTTCCAGTTTTGAAGATCCTACCTGGTCATTTCCCCACTACTAATTTAAAGGATAAGTAAATCCCTTGTACCAGAAAAAGGGATGGCCTTCATCAATTTCTTCATCCAAGTCACAATCTGATTCTGTAGTATTTATGGTGGTTCGGTGCCAAGGTACTGGTGGCTGTGCTAAAGTACTCCCTAGTTCCCAGCCCCTATGAAGTTGGCTGCCTTCCCTATTGTTACTGTCACCCAGTTACACCTTGGGTATATAACCACATCTCTGGCAACACCCAGATGGCGGCCATCTAATCTACAGTATTTGCTCTAAGAAGTCTACAGGCAGTATACATGTCACAATTGTATTGCTGTAGTGCAGAGGTAGGCAAAGTTGGCTCTTTTATGACATGTGGAATCCCAGAATTCCTGAGCTAGCATGATTGACTCAGGAATTCTTGGAGTTGAAATCCACAAGTCATAGAAGAACCAACTTTGCCTACCCCTGCTGTAGTATAATGGGATACAGTCAGATTCCAGAAGCAAAACCACTTTTAACATGTAATGAAAGGAGACTGGACCAAGAGAAAACCCGTTTCTTATGATCAAGAAGGAACATCTACATTCACAGGGCATTTGTGGATAGGACTTTAGTGTCTAGACCAGAGTTTTTCAACTCTGGCAACTCCTAAAATAAGTGGGCTTCAACTCTCAGAATTCCCCAGCTATACTAGCTAGGGAATTGTGGGAGTTGAAGTTCACACACCTTAGAATTGCCAGAGTCGAGTAACGCTGGTCTGGATTATTAGAGTTTGTTGCAAAAATCAAAACCAGAAGCACACACAGATGACTGATTCAGCTGGATTCATAAACTTCTTTATAAACATAGTAACAGATGAAATTACAATACCATAAGCAGAGTTCTTCCTCAAGCAGTTACAGACAGCAGAGAACAGTTAGTTTCATTTCAGTAGAGTTCAGAGTGAGACGAGAGTTGAGTGGATTTGAGCCACGCCCAGCCTTAAGCTTTCGATTCTCTGCATAGACTCAGAAGTGGTTAGCTCCCATTGGCTGACTTAGTTGCTATGTCTATTCATTGGCTAACCTTGTTGGCTCTCCCAGTTCAAGAATATCTTAACAATTACAATGCAGAGTCCTTTCCAAATCCGTGTTTCTATATTTAAATGGGAGTGGAATGAAGGTACGCCAAATATTTATATGCCATTCAGCCTTTACAGGATTGACTGTGGTATGTGAAAGAGTAGTCAAAGAAGTCAAAATGTTAGCTATCACAGTTTATTCTAAACCCTGTTCCTTTTACAGGAACAGACTTAAACTGATCCAAGCAAGCTGCAACGTTGGTTTCAGTAAATTTGAAAAATGAATGCAATTGTTGTATCCTTTATGCCTTGAAAATAACCAGAATCGGAATGTTTGTGTTTCAGCTCAGAACTGAGTAATATTCGTGGATGGGCGTGCTAGGTAGTTACAGTTGAAATGAAAAATTAACCACATAAATGTTTTTCTCCAGGTACATAAAGCCTGCAAGGAACTAATGCAATGCTCAGCCCTCGCTAGAATTATCTATGGAAATGAGCATTGGAGGCTATCAGAAGCTCTTGCCAATCTCGCTTACGGCTACCTTACCCTACAAAGTAAGCAATTTTTTGCAGTGATGAAATCCAATTTTTTTTACTGCCGGTTCTGAGAGTGTGGCGTGGTAGGTATGGTGTGGCTTAGTAGCCATAGCAGGGGACAGATACTGCAAAATCTCCATTCCCACCCTACTCTGAGTCCAACGAGAGGTGGTATTTGCCAGTTCTCCAAACTAGTGAAAATTTCCGCTACCAGTTCTCCGGAACCTGTCAAAACATGCTGGATTTCACCCCTTATTTTTTGCCACAATCCCTCCGGAAAAAGGGGGATCTAAAATGTTACGGATGCTCTAAAGCCAGGACCTAGCAATGTGATTTACGTGCTTTCATTCACTTTCATTTTGTTGGGAATGACTGGAGGTGTAGTCTAACTTTTTAGGAGCATTCCAAGATGAAAGAGACTGACTCCTCCAAACCAGTTGATGGGCTGCCAAACTTTTTACCGCCACGCGGTGGGTATGGCTTATTTTTGGGGTATGGCTTGATGGTCATGTGACCAGGTAGGAGTGGCTTGACAATCATGGGATGGAGGGTGGCTTAAAGGTCATGTCACTGGGTGGGAGTGGCTTAACAATCAAGATAAATTTCCAAATAGATTCTGGGACTCTCTTTCAGTTGATTAAGTCACATTATTTGAATAGCCACCAAAAGGACAAATGATAGACAGCCTTATTTGTTGAGGAACACAATAACATTTTAAAGTTTTGTATTGAACCCACAGGTTCAGTATGATAACAGATTAGGCAAGTAGCTCGATTTTCCTAAATTGCTATAAAAGTTCATTTCTAGATAATGATTAAAATGATTCAAGCATTTATGGATAAAAACATACTACAGTGATACCTCGTCTTGTGAACTTAATTGGTTCCGGGACGAGGTTTGTAAGGTGAAAAATTTGTAAGACGAAACAATGTTTCTCATAGGAATCAATGGAAAAGCGATTAATGCATGCAAGACCAAAACTCACCCCTTTTGCCAGCTGAAGCACCCGTTCTTGTACTGCAGGGATTCTCCTGAGGCTCCCCTCCATGGGAAACCCCACCTCTGGACTTCCATGTTTTTGTGATGCTGCAGGGGAATCCCAGCAGGGAAATCCCAGCAGCGCAAAAACAAGTGCTTCACTGGCAATGGACGTCCGGAGGTGGGGTTTCCCAGCGAGAGGAGCCTCAGCGAAATTGCAGCATCGCAAAAACATGGAAGTCCTCGAAACCCCACCTCCGGACTTCCATGTTTTTGTGATGCTGCGATTTCGCTGAGGCTCCCCTCGCTGGGAAACCCCACCTCTGGGCTTCCGTTGCCAGTGAAGTGCCCACTTTTGCGCTGCAAATATTAAGATACTGAAAAAAGGGAAGGAAAAGAATATGGGGGATAAAATGAGGAAAGAGAAAAACCAAAACAAAGAACAGTGATTTCCCATATTTTTTCCAAACTAACCTATCTAATAAATTTGTAGTATTTTTTTTTTTACTTATACCAAATAGTGACTACTAAAACTTTCGGCAAGCCTGTAGCAGCGGTGGCGGGAGGCTCTGCCCACCCACCCAGGACGGTGCTGCGCATGCACACAAGCGAACCGATAGTGACAGGATTTACAACCCACTCCTGTCTTCTACCAATAGCTAATGGCGTATGACCTGCAGACTGTAGGTAATTGGCAACTTTGAGTATTCTCAAATCTCACCTAGAATCAGAGTTGAATAACATCTTGACTTTCCTCTAACCACCTTATAAGGAACTGTGACATTTTGCAAGGATAGCAGATGAAGAAAACAACAATCCCCAGATGTTAAGAGAAGACTTTTTTAAATTAGCAAGCATCAACTAAGATGAGTCACTCCCAAGTGCAAGGGAGGAGGAGGAGGAAGGTGCAGGCAACTCCAAGAATAGACATTGAGAAGGAAAAATAACAGGGAAGGGAAAATACTAGTCAGCAACCCAGATTCTGAAGTCTAAATAACTGCACCTGAACCAAGAGAGAAAATTACTAGATTGATGGTTGGGGTGCATGTTTCCAAATAGGTAGCAGTGATCAGTCCAGGGGTTTGTTGCTGGAATTGTAAAGAAATACCTGGATGTTGAAATCCTAGAAACATAGAAACATAGAAGACTGACGGCAGAAAAAGACCTCATGGTCCATCTAGTCTGCCCTTATACCATTTCCTGTATTTTATCTTACAATGGTGTTCTGTCTGGGTTTTCCCAGACCTCAACACCAACTGAAAAAACAGCCAGACACTCTGGTAAAAGCCAAAAGTATTTTATAGCTGGAAAAAATAAGCACAAAGGAAAACCTGTCTTCACAACAGACAAGCTATAATACGTTACAGCAGGGTCCTGATGTCCAGTCAATACCACAAGCTTCTTGCTGGCACACACCCCCAAGGTTTCAATAGTCCAAGGCACAAACCAGGATTGTAAGCCACCAAAGTTCACAGACAGGTCTCACGAATCTCCAAGATAAAACTCCACAAGCCAGGAAGGGTGGGTCCGCCTTTTATCCTTTCCCAAGAGCACCACACCCAAACCCAGCTGTGACCTCTAATGCTGGAAATACTTAGCCAATTGAGTCCGTCTCTGATTAGCTCTCCTTTGTCGCATATCTATGATGTCTTGAGCATTTTCCCCTAAGGAATCCAGGCTGCTTGCTGGGGAGAGCTCCCCCTGGTGGGACTCTGGCTGTCCTTCTTCAGCCTGGGATTCCTCTTCCTCGTCAGTCTGCACCTCCTGTTCCTCAGCCTCTCCCTCTGAGCTGGAAACCGACAGAAGGTCAGCCATTCCCGGAGGGGTCCCAGACTGAACCACAACACAATGGATATATGTTTATCCCAGGCATGTTTAAATTCAGTTACTGTGGATTTACCAACCATGTCTGCTGGAAGTTTGTTCCAAGGATCTATTACTCTTTCAGTAATATATTTTCTCATGTTGCTTTTGATCTTTCCCCCAACTAACTTCAGATTGTGTCCCCTAGTTCTTGTGTTCACTTTCCTATTAAAAACACTTCCCTCCTGAAAAGTTTGTAAGACGAAACAATGTTTCCCACAGGAATCAATGGAAAAGCAATTAATGCATACAAGCCCAAAACTCACCCCTTTTGCCAGCCAAAGCGCCCGTTTTTGTGCTGCTGGGATTCCCCTGAGGCTCCCCTCCATGGGAAACCCCACCTCTGCACTTCTGCTTTTTTTTGATGCTGCGATTTCGCTGAGGCTTCCCTCACTGGGAAACCCCACCTCCGGACTTCTGTTGCCAGCGAAGCACCCGTTTCTGCGCTGCTGGGATTCCCCTGCAGCATCACAAAAACACAGAAGTCCGGAGGTGGTGTTTCTCATGGAGGGGAGCCTCAGGGAAATCCCAGCAGCACAAAAACGGGCGCTTTGCTGGCAACAGAAGTCCGGAGGCGGGGCATCCCAGTGGCAGCGGCTTGGGGTTTGTAAGGTGAAAATAGTTTGGAAGAAGAGGCAAAAAAATCTTAAACCCCGGGTTTGTATCTCGAAAAGTTTGTATGACGAGGCGTTTGTAAGACGAGGTATCACTGTATATTATTTTTCCTTCCTTCATCATCTGCTCTTTAAGTTATTTGAAGTATCCCCAAGGAACTTTTTAACCTTTCTTGTAAATACCATTCTGTCTCACTCATTTTATTCATTATTCCAGGTCTTCCGTGTCAAGCTATACACCATGCAAATTCAGCGAAGTATATCCTCCTCTCCCTAAAGGGTGATACTCCCCCAGCATCCTCAGAGGAGAAAGGAACTATGTTGAGCACCCTGGTGACAATCTACTACACCTTGGGCATGGCAAATCTGATGCAGAAAAAATATCCTTGCCAGTGGCCAGAGCAAAGGAGTCGGGTATGGGAAGCACAAACAAGTTCTTTGGCACAGTTGTATACTTCATCAGATAGTGTGGGGGGTGTTTCCATCAGTGGGGTAAACTATTGTTGGAATATACAGGGGGTGGACAAAAAAATGGAAATACCTTAAAAATCCAGATTTGGAATCCAGATTTGTGAAGCTCCCTTTGAACAGTTTTTGTGGAAACTGGGTTCTGTATGTGTCTATTGAGCTCTGCAGTGATTTTAGGAGCTGCGGTTTTGCAATCAGCTCTAACAATTCGTTTTAGGGTCCGACAGTCTCTCTCAGACAACTTCGATTTTCAACCAAACCTGTACTTGGCTGAGGACGTTTTCCCTTCTCTTTCAAAAGCAGTCATTACTTTTGAGACATTACCTCTTGAAACGCCAAACATTTGGGCACTTTCTGTTACACTAGCGCCTGCCATTCGAGCAGCAACAATTTGGCCTCTTTGAACGTCTGAGAGGTCTGCCATTTCTAGAAGGTTATAACCAATTTCCTTAAATTTCTGTTTAAAAAAAAGTAGTTTAAAAAACATATCAAATAACAGAATTTTAAAAAAACAAACATTAAAATATGTCAAGTTTTGATTGATTTGAACCTGTTCAAACATTATGATGCCAAAAGTCAAGTGTTTCCATTTTTGTGTCCACCCCCTGTAAGTGTAGAAAATTAGCTTCAGTGGTGGATTCCTACTACTGTGGTCCAGAGCACCACACCAATAGGAACCCATTGATGATGCAATTTTCGGTGATTTTTTTCCCGGTGTCTCTTGAGAAAAAGCTTCTCAGCTGTGCTTTGGAGGAAAAATAAAGGTCAGCGTTAAGACAAGGGTAGGTGGGAGAACTTCTTCCAACATGGAGATGCTGGGGGAAAAAATTGCCAAAAATTGTGTCATCAGTGCGTTCCTATCGGTTTGGTACTCTGGACCACACTGATAGGACCCACCACTGGTTAGCACCCAGCCCAGGGTGGGTCCTAACTTACCTTACTGCTGGATTGCCTCCTCCCACACCATGTGGGGGTGCCACATGGGCATACACATGTGCAGTGCTGAAAAATCCAAAAAAAATCCCACCCATCACCCAGAAAAGTTGAAAATAAGATGGAGACTGCATGCACAGTGTTGGAAACTCAGCTTCTGCACATGCTTAGAAAAAAATTTAAAAAAAAATATGAAAAAATTTGAAAAAAGACTGAACAGGTTCCGTGACATTGTGATGTCACCAGCAGGTCACTATCAATTTGGGTGAACTGGTTCCAAACCGGGAAGAACCCACCCCTGCTCATCCCTCTCCTAGAAGAATGAAATATTTTGTGAGATATTAAGAAAGCAGAATATTATATTTCCTAGATGAGAAATAGAGGAAAATGTGTTTTTTTAAGACAAAAAATAGACTAAGCCTTTCCTAATAGCCCCAGCAGATGCCAGCTTTTAGAAATGCAGATTTGGTAATCCATTCAAGACAGGATATTTTGAACAAAAGCAGAATTTGGTACAATGGTAGGATTAGCCCTCACTCAAGATCCGAGCCAGGACAAAGTCTTTAAGCCATGACAGCAATTGCCCAACAACACTCTTTCAAAATACAAGCCCCTTCATTACATTGCTTACATAAGTGTACATAAGAGGCATACATAAGTGCACTGGTGTACCTTTCGTCCCCTGTCCAATTGTCTTTCCTTTCTTTCACCTATCTTATATATTCTCTTCCTTTCATATATCCTCTCCTCTAAGTTCACTTTCACCCTCTTTTATATTATCACATGTCTATCTTTCTTCCTATGTATTTGTGTATTGGACAAATGAATAAAATAAATAAAAAATAAAAAACTTGCACCAGCCCCAGTAAATTTCAACCAAACCTGGAAGCTCAGACAAACACCTAGGATGTGTCCTTTGCCTATAGAGCCAGCTATGACCCCTACATAACCCTTACATGGTCCCGTGGAAGTCTGACAACAACTAATAGGATACATGTCATTGGACTAGAACAGTGTTTCTCAATTATTTTCTGTTACGCCCCCCCCCAGGAAGAAGTAAACATTTCAGGGGGGGGGGCAACTTTCCGTCAGGACAATTGTTTGCAATATTCATCATGTTTTCCCTGCAAAAACTCAAGTGTTTTACGAGTGTGATTGGGGTGTAATGTGTTCCCAGGGGTCACATGCCCCCCCCGGAATCCCTTTGCACCCCCCTAGTGGGGTCTGCCCCACTATTTGAGAAACTCTGCACTAGAACAAAAATTTAAGACAGTGTCTTATTTTTGGGGAAACACGGTAAGAAACCAGTAGAGGGCACCAAAGAGATGCAAAAAGTGTTTAACTCTTTGCTGCCATCTACTGGTTTCTTACTGTGTTTCCCCCAAAATAAGACCTTGTCTTAAATTTTTTTGAAATGTTGAAATAAGCACTTGGCCCTATTGCCATGCACTCAAAAGCTCGATTGGGCTTATTATCAGGGTATGTCTTATTTTGGGGAAAACAGGGTAGATATTGCAACTCAAATCTGAGAGATTTAGCATTATGCAGACCTGTCCTATTCCACATGAGAGAAGATCTCAAGTAATTCTGCTACCATTCCTCTCTAAGGGATGGTTGTGTGTGGTAGCCTTGGACATTGGAACAGGCCAGTTCCCTAATTTATTTACTTGCTTGTCAGAGTCAATGAAGGAATGTGCAGTGTTAGCCTGCATTTTCCTTTTATTTCAGTAGGATTTCTACCAAATTTCCTTAATGTCCGTCACAAGCGTCAAGTATAAATGAATTGCCAGAGTCTCAAAACTGCATCATTCATTTATTCTTTGTACTGTTTCAGGATATATTGATCTATTTTGCCATTAACTAGAGAGCATAAATCGCCAAACCATACATAGTGTAGGAAGAAAAATAGTTTCAGATTTGCCCAAATAATTAGAGAACAAATAAACAAGGTAACTTATTTTTGTTTGTTTGCGACAGAAATAGAGATAAATTACAGCCCGCGTGGACCATAATAAATCATTTCTGAGAGTCGATGGATTTAAAAGAAAGAATCTGCTTTCAAATGAAGTTTCTTTTATTACAAAAGTAAAAAAATATAAGGAATTCCTTAGGAGGCATATAAGATGCGTCTTATATCATGGCAGCTAACAGAGAATATAACAATACAAATATGGACGATCTGGAGGGGACGGATGTGATGCATGAATGATGTGGCAGGATTTTACATCATAATAGGAGGAGCTAATAAAACACACACACTCTTAACTATTTAATTACTGAATAAATCTGAAAATCTCTGAATGTCTCCGGGGCTGTAAATACTCAGCGTACTTATTTTTGTTTGTTTGTTTGTTTGTTTACTTGCTTCCTTGCTTTAAGTGAACCTCCATTATTGATTTTCCTTGACTTTTCTACTACCAAAGAATGTTACTGCATCCTACAGAAGGCTGAAAAATGTCTGGAAGAACTGCAGGGGTTAGATTGGAAAGGCGCTGCCAAGCCTAAAGTCTGCACCAAAGACATTTTTGTGGCACTTGGCAGGTAAGCAAAACAATTGTTTAAAAGTAGTCTGATAAATAAGGACACAGATGCATTATATGAACAGATTAAGGACAGAGTTAACTGATGGGACACAAATACAGGTGTGTCCTTGGCTTACAACAATTTGTTTAGTGACCATTCGAAGTTACCATGGCATAGAAAAAAGTGACTGATAGCTATTTTTCACACAACCATGTCAGAGTTATTTTGAATTTGAGTTGGAAACTCTGGCCCAGCTCCTGCCCCAAGGACGGTGGATGTGGGGGAGACATCCACATGCTGTGGGCCTGTTTTGCCCCCGGTGGAATCTGCTGATAAAGGCTCCTCTGACCAAGAAGACATGAGTGACAGGGAGGAGGAGAGTGGGGCAGACAGCTCAGAAGGAGATCAATTATCTAGCTCCTCCTTGGATTCAGAACAAGAGTTAATGATACAGCCACGCATGCGGAGAGCGATGCATAGGCAACAACAACTGAGAGATTATTATCAAAGAAAATGAGGCCACCTGTGGTTGGGTGGGGCTGTGGTAATTAGTGAGGCTGCTATAAATAGCAGCCTGTGGGTTTCCCCATTGTGGAGGATTATCTGATCGTGGTGTTTCGTGACTGCTTTACTGACTTTGACTTTTTGTGTGCTGATTTTTCCCCGCTTTGAAACTAAACCAGAGCAAAGTGTGTTTCACTTTGTGAAAGAAGGAGGACTGTGAATTACCTCACAGCTGCAAGCTAAGTATCTCAGAACTGATAAGGGACTTGTACAAATTACCAGTTTGTTTGGAGACCAGTGCTCTTTGTTATACCAAAAGAGGGCTTGGTTTAAGTGAATTTTCATTATAAAGAACATTGTTTTGAATTTTCAAACGTGTGTGTGTCTGAAATTTGTACCTGTGAATTTTTGGGAGGATTCTACCAGAGAGCCCGACAGAACATTTTCATTCCAAGTGGCCATGTGGGATAAATTTGTATTTGCAGGATAAAAATTAAAAACAAATTACAGGATGCACAAAATAACCCTAATCCTAGCAAAGGGAATTAACCCTACGTTAATCCTAACCTCTAGGTTTGCTTGCTTGGCTTGTTTAAGGTAAAACTCATTTAAGGTTAATTAGGACCTAAGCTGACTGGGAAATGTCTCCTTTCTAAGTTTTGAAATTCTATATCTTTAAAATGATTCTGTTGATTGTGATGTGCCAATCCAAAGTATTGTTGGAATCATCTCACAATCTTTTAAAAACATGTTTTCCTAGATTTATGTCCCATATTTCCTTTAGTGACTGAAGGCCCCATAACTAGCATTTTTCCTTGCATTCTTCGCCGACAACTGCTCTGTTCAGTACTTTGTTTTGAGGCTGGATCAAAGTCAGGGAACTTCTCTGACCGAGGTGGGTTCCTCTTGGTTCTATAGAACCAGTACTAACTTGTCGCTAGAACAGGCAGCGAACCAGACCTGCCACGCCTCTGAACCAGCTCTCTCTGCAGCGCCATAGACACCACCATCTTGGTTTTTTGCTTCTGCGCATGCACAGAGGCTAGGATTTTTAGCACTGCGCATACATGCATGGGTGCCCACGCTACACATCAAGGAGCGAACAGCAGCGAAGAAAATCAGAAATCACCCCTGTTTTCTGAGTGAAATTAGACTAGAACCAAATTCCAATGCGATAATTTGGCAACTGCAACCATGATCCAGCTGTTGTTTTTATTTTTTTTATTTTTGTCCCTAGGGCGAGTCTGCAGAAAAACGAATTAGATTTGGCATCCAATTATTTTGAGAAGGCCGTTGATTATCTCATTTCAGCTGAAGGAGATGCGGCTCCAGAACTGATGCCTCTTTATCAAGAAATAGCCAAAATCAGCCAAAGGAAAAAAATGTATGACAAAAGTATTTCATATGCATTAAAGGTAAAGGACATTTAAAAAAAAATGCAATTAAAGAATATTGGGAAATTTCAGCCGGTGCAAAAAAGGCAGTTATGTATGTTCCTCTAGCTCAGGATTGTCAAATTCAAGGCCCGTTGGTTGGATCCGGCCCATGGGGTGCTTAAAACTAGCCTGTGGGGTTGCCCTGGGAACAATGAAGGGTCAGGCCATAGTGCCTCTGCCAGTGAAAACGCCCCCCCCCCCCAAGCTCCGTTTTCACTGGTAGAACATTACTGGAAGCCATTGCAGCTGAAAATGGAGCTCGGGAGCCATTTTCACTGGCGGAGCGCTTGGGCCTCTATAAGCATCCCAACACAAGAGACATTGAGCTGGCCATGGCCACCCTGTCCCCTTGAGATCAAACACAACCTTGATGTGGCCTTCCATAAAATAGAGTTTGACACTCCTGCTTTAGATCACACATCTGCTCTTCCAGCTGTAATGCCGGGGTCTGGATGGGTGTCAACAGACTCAAACTCAACCCTGATAAGATGGAGTGGCTGTGGGTTTTGCCTCCCAAGGACAATTCTATCTGTCCGTCCATCACCCTGGGTGGGTGAGTCATTGACCCCCTGAGAGAGGGTCTGCAACTTGGGCGTCCTCCTCGATCCACAGCTCACATTAGAGAAACATCTTTCAGCTGTGGTGAGGGGGGCGTAGCCCCATGTAGAGAGCGTTGCAGTAATCGAACCTCGAGGTGATGAGGGCATGAGCGACTGTGAGCAATGACTCCCTGTCCAGATAGGGCCGCAACTGGTGCACCAGGCGAACCTGGGCAAACGCCCTCCTCGCCACAGCCGAAAGATATGTTCCAATGTCAGCTGTGCATCGAGGAGGACGTCCAAGTTGCGGACCCTCTCTGAGGGAGTCAATAGTTCCCCCCCCAGGGTAATGGAAGGACAGATGGAATTGTCCTTGGGAGGCAGGACCCACAGCCACTCCGTCTTGTGTGGGTTGAGTTTGAGTTTGTTGACACCCATCCAGGCCCCAACAGCCTCCAGGCACCGGCACATCACTTCCACTGCTTCATTGACTGGACATGGGGTGGAGATGTAAAGCTGGGTATACTATTGCTATTGTTATTGCTATTTGAGGGAATGGACTACCAATTATCCTGTGATAGTTCTTGGTTTATGAACTGGAAACATCCATCTCTTTCCTTTAGGCTCATTCTGTGTCATTGGCTTTCTCCCAGAAATCCAGCCCTGAAGTTGGATTTGCAGCATTATTCCTGGGGAAGGCTTACGTTGCCACAGGAGAAGAGCAGCACACTGGTAATTATGGAGTAAAACTATCAGATAAATATTAATAGTCCCTGTCTTTTTAAAAACAACTCAAGGTGGAAAACATACTGGTGGCAAACAAACATGGCAGCAGAAAGGAGGACACCTCTGCTTAATGTTTTCAGTAACTAGGAGATTCTGTGATTAATGTTTCTAGCACATTAAGAAGAAAACTAATTATGAATGAGAATTATACAGCCCAATAAGAACTGGTTGAAAGCTGCCAAGGACACTGACTTCAATTTTAGTGATTTCCAAACTTGTTATAATAGATAAACCACCCTTCTTGAATATTTTGATGAGCATTAACAAGATCGTACTAAGAAAATATGGGAAAACTACTGTGCTACAGTAGTTTTACATGCTAAAACTACAATGCATATGTTCTGTCGAGCTCTCTGGTAGAATCCCCCTGAAAATTCACAGATACAAATTTCAGACACACACACGTTTGAAAAGTCAAAACAATGTTCTTTATAATGAAAATTCACTTAAACTAAGCCTTCTTTTTGTATAGCAAAGAGCACTCGTCTCCAAACAAACTGGTAATTTGTACAAGTCCCTTATCAGTTCTGTGATACTTAGCTTGCAGCTGTGAGGCAATTCACAGTCCTTCTTCTTTCACAAAGTAAAACACACTTTGCTTTGGTTTAGTTTCAAAGCGGGGAAAAATCAGCACACAAAGGTCAAAGTCAGTAAAGCAGTCATGAAACACAACGATCAGATAATCCTCCACAATGGGGAAACCCACAGGCTGCTATTTATAGCAGCCTCACTAATTGCCACAGCCCCACCCAACCACAGGTGGCCTCATTTTCTTTGATAATAATCTCTCAGTTGTTGTTGCCTATGCATCGCTCTCCGCATGCGTGGCTGTATCATTAACTCTTGTTCTGAATCCAAGGAGGAGCTAGATAATTGATCTCCTTCTGAGCTCTGCCACACTCTCTTCCTCCCTGTCACTCATGTCTTCTTGGTCAGAGGAGCCTTCACCAGCAGATTCCACCGGGAGCAAAACAGGCCTGCACATGTGGATGTCTCCCCCACATCCACAGTCCTTGGGGCAGGAGCTGGGCCAGAGCTAACCACAACACTTACTTACTTACTTACTTGCTTGCTTGCTTGCTTGCTTGCTTGCTTGCTTGCTTGCTTGCTTGCTTGCTTGCTTGCTTGCTTGCTTGCTTACCTACCTACCTACTTACTTTCTTACCTACTTACCTACTTACCTACTTACTTACTTACTTATTTACTTATAATCTACTTCTGACTTGGAGTTTGGGCAAAGTACACTGGGCTACCAGACCTGCCAAGGCTTACACATACTTAATATTCCTTTCTTCTCCTGTCTCCTGGCTGTGTGGAAGATTGGTTGGGCAATGACTGGCTGCTATGGGTTTAAATTTATTTTTATCTTGTGCATTTTATTGTAAGCTGTCTAGAGACATGTAAAAGTGAGACAGGCAGCTACAAATAAATCAAATGAATGGATAAATTTGCTCTTCTTTTGGCATAACAAAATGACATCAAATCAAAGAAGTGAAATTAACTCATCCATAAAACTTCCTTGTATACTGATTTGTTTTTCAAAATGCATTTCATACCAAATGCACCGCACTTGTTTTTCTAGAGGCTGCCGAAAGGTATTTCAAGGAGAGCTTGGAAGCCTACAAGGAAGCATTAGGAATGGACCATCCTCAGACAATCAGTGCCCTTAATGTCTTCAGCAAGTGGCTTGGACTTGTTGGAAAAAGAAAGGTAAGCAGACACCTGCTGGGATACAATTGTGTAACTTTTGGCCATGCAAAGGCTGCGGGGAAGGACAGAGGCCCTCACAGCCAACAATAATAATCAGCTTGGATTGTAGTTATAACTACAGTAGTTCACCTATAAAGCCCTACATGGCTTGGGACCAGTGTTCCCTCTAATTTTTGGGGGGGGGGCGGGGCGGAAAAGTATAGTGTCTGAGCGGCAGTCCCTTCGGGACTGGGCGGCACAGAAATAATAAATAAATAAATAAACAAACAAACAAACAAAAAACCCACCCTGTTTTGCCTCAGAGAATTTCAAAATAAAATACTGTACTGTGTGTCTATAACAGTGAGCTCATAATAGGGCAACTCTATCAATATCAAAATGCCACTTAAATAGTTGAGCTAGTTTCAAACTAGATTTTGATTTTCTTTCTCTCTTCCTTACTCCCACTCTTTTTCTTTCTCTTTTCCTTCCTCTCTTTTTTCTATCTGTTTCTCTCTCTTCCTCTCTTCCTCTCTCTCTCCTTCCCTCTCACTCTTTCCCTCTCGGCTTCTGGGCAGGTTTGCAAAACTCTGAGTTGATGATGATTTTTAAGTGAGCGATTGCTCACTGCTCAGCTTAGAGGGAACTATGCTTGGGACCAAATTATTTATAGGACCATCCTCTGCCTCCTATGTCCCAGCGAACGATTAGATTGCACAGAGTTGGCCTTCTCCGGGTCCCCTCAGTCAAGCAATGCCGACTGGCAGGACTGTGGGGAAGGGCCTTCTCTGTGGTAGCCCCACTCCTCTGGAATCAACTCCCCCCAGAGATTCGCACTGCCCCCACTTTCCTGGCCTTCCGAAAGGCTTTAAAAACGTAGCTTTACTGGCAGGCCTGGGGCCGTTGAGCGACAAGGGGGGGATCAGCATTGTTCTCATTAGCACATGGAAGGACTAGAAACAATGGAATGAAACTGCAAGGGAGTAGATTTAGATTAGATATCAGAAAAGACTTTCTAACAGTAAGGGTGATGAACCGGTGGAACAGTTTGCCACAGGAAGTGGTGGGCTCGCCTTCACTGGAGGTCTTCAAACAGAGACTGGACAGTCATCTTTCTGGGATGGTTTGATGAATCCTGCATTGAAGGGGGTTGGACCCGATGACCCTGGAGGTCCCTTCCAACTCTATGTTTCTATGGCAACACTGCTCTGACCAGTAGTATGAATGATAGATGGATGAATGTTTTTCAATATTGGGATTTTAAATTTTGTATTTGGTTTTATTGTTGTACGCCACCCTAAATCCGTCAGGAAGGGCAACTTATAAATCTGAATGAATGAATGAATGAACAAAACGAACAAACAAACAATTGTAGTTATAACTTGGATGGTATCAAGGAGGAAGATCCCAGCTGGATTGGGAAGGATTATTCCCCTGTGGGAATTTACCTTTTTCTCAAGCATTATGGATAAAAAACCCTCTTTGTCAGGCCAAAGCCATTGTTTGATTTGGAGACATATTATAATGTAGAGTGTATTCTTGCTGTGGGAATTTGGGAGGGGCTGCTGCATGAGGGAAGTATAGAATTAGCCATAATAAATTCCTTCTAGATTCTCAAGGTCATCCTATGTTTGACAACTGCCCGGAAGCGGATGGGAGTAACGGACCCCTTGGAAGGAGACTGGTCAATGTGGTGAACTTGTGGGTGTGGGAACAAGGGAATGAACTTTAAACTGGGTGGAGAAACCCACGGGACTTCAGATTTGGGTTTCTCCCAGATGTGCCAAACATGGCTCGGCTAATAAATTGGAACTTTGAGGAATGCTAGGCCTTGGACTGTGCCTTGATTTAAATAATTTTGGATGCTATTTGGAATCCTGGCGCTCTTTTCGACTGGGAGAAATCAGCTCTGTAGAGTATAAAGAACTGAGGTCATCATTGGGGGAAAGATCAAAAGCAACATGAGAAAATATTATTTTACTGAAAGAGTAGTAGATCCTTGGAACAAACTTCCAGCAGATGTGGTAGATAAATCCACAGTAACTGAATTTAAACATGCCTGGGATAAACATATATCCATCCTAAGATAAAATACAGAAAATAGTATAAGGGCAGACTAGATGGACCATGAGGTCTTTTTCTGCCGTCAGACTTCTATGTTTCTATGTTTCTATAATTAATGAGCCATAACGTTCAAGATTTTAGGATGTTAGCACTCACCCCTCTCCTAGAAGAATAAAATACTCTAGGAAATATTAAGGCAGAATATTACACCTCCCTGGATGAGAAAAGGAGAATCATGCTTTTGGAAAGCAGCCCTCACCTTTGTTAATAGCCCCAGAAAGTCTGGTGCCATCCTATCTATAAGATAAAAGAGTGGGCCATCTTATTTATTTATTATCTTGTTTATTTGTTTTGTCAAGTACGTATGGGTGGTATGCAAAGATATAATATTTATATGCATGATACTAGTAAACGAGAAACATTAGGACAGGGGACGGAAGGCACGCTGGTGCACTTAGGCACGCCCCTTACTGACCTCTTAGGAATTGGGAGAGGTCAAAACTGAACAGTCTAAGGGTAAAGTTTTTGAGGTTAGGTGATGATACTAGAGTCAGGAAGTGAGTTCCCTGCATCAACTACTCAGTTACTAAAGTTGTATTTCCTGCAGTCGAGTTTAGAGGGGTTTACTTTAAATTTGTATCTGTTGTGTGCTTGTGTGTTGTTGTGGTTGAAGCTGAAGTAGTAGAACTTATAAAAATATTTTATTTTTTTTATGATTTCTTTCAGCAAGCCTATGAATTACTCAAGGAGTCCTTTGAAACTCAACAAAACCCCTGCAATTATTTTAATCAGCAGGCATCTGAACGATTATATATCATGGGTTGCATTTGCCTAGCAGAGGAGAAAATAAGGGAGGCCTATCAGCTGCTCAGTAAGGTAATTACGAAATTAAATTACGCTATCCGCTTGAATGAAAAGTCCATCTTGGTAGTTTGCAGAATGTTTTGAATTTGAAATATTTCATAGTTGCAGGAATACTGTTTTTGCATTCGTGATATTTAGGAATTTAATCTTTATTAAGAGCAAGTCTTGTATCACTAAGTTGTTGCTAATGTTTACATTTAAATTTATTATTTCAAGTGCTTCCAATTTCAGTCTATCAACAAAAACTTCATCCTGGTTACTTCACTAGCGAGCAAGGCTAATGTAAATATAATGTACTCTAAAGCACAGCCTTAATTTTAAGATTATTTTTATATTTCAAAGGTGGCTTTGAAATATACAGTGTTCCCTCGATTTTCGCAGGGGATGCGTTCCGAGACCGCCCGCGAAAGTCGAATTTCCGCGAAGTAGAGATGCGGAAGTAAATACACTATTTTTGGCTATGAACAGTGTCACAAGCCTTCCCTTAACACTTTAAACCCCTAAATTGCAATTTCCCATTCCCTTAGAAACCATTTACATTATTACTCACCATGTTTATTTATTAAAGTTTATTTTAAAAAAATATTTATTAAAGGCAGATGAAAGTTTGGCGATGACACATGACGTCATCGGGCAGGAAAAACCGTGGTATAGGGAAAAAACCTGCAAAGTATTTTTTTAATTAATATTTTTGAAAAACCGTGGTATAGACTTTTTGCAAAGTTCGAACCTGCGAAAATAGAGGGAACACTGTAAAAGATTTTGGTATACATAAAATAACCACAAGGAATTGATCGTCTCTTGCATTTTGAACCCATGCAGTGTGCGCAGATTCAGATTGCTATTTATGGGTCCCACCACAAGAAAACTAAAAAGATACAAGAGTTGCTAGATATGATGAATAGGTAAGTTTTAAAATTTTTAAAGATCTAGGATTGGAGAAGGATATGCACAATAGATATCAAGGCTTTGTAGCATCAAAGTTGGGAAGGCTGTTTTACTGGGAGACAATTCATGCATCATTTTGCCAGCAAACATTTTCACATTACTATTGTAAGATGCTGCACAGAACTTTCAGTCAATTTGCTTTTATGTGCATAAGAGATACACACATGTGCATTGCACTCGCGCCACTATGTTAACTACCATTATCAAATGTCGCCTCTTTGTGTCCAAGTGTGTTTTCTGTTAGAAAAATCAGGGTTTCTTCAGGGCACCACTTTTAACTGTGTTTTTTTAAAATAGTCTTTATTGAATATTCACATTAAAAAGGGGGAGGGGAGAATGTAATACATAATATAGTAGTTATATAAATTATACAAAAACAGAGAAAGATAGGAAGAAGGGGTTAGAAGTAGGGTAAATAAAGTAAGGAAATGAGAGGGAGGGGATTTAAAAAGGAGGGAGAGAAAATATGTTAGCTATATGGCTGACATTTCGATCATATACGACCTCTCGTTTCAGTTGTGGGTTAGGTGTAAATTTGCCCTCGTTTTTATTGGTTCGTAATGATCTTGATTTAGTATGTATATATAGTGCTTAAATGATGTGCATATTTTGTCTATGTAGTCAGTATTTTGGGGGTTGGCTTGTAGGATTTGGTAATTGTCTTCAGGATGTCTCAATCAACGTCATTTATGAATTAGGGTATGAGGTTATTTTCATTTTGTACCGTGTTGACAGTGGGTAAGGTTGTTACTGAATTTTTCTTCTTTTTGATAGTATTTAAGTATATATTTTTTGTGAGATAACTAGTGTGGGACGAACACAACGAAATTCGGGTTCGGCAAACTCACTCAAACTTTGCCGTGAAGTTTGGGTGAATTCGCCAAACCTGAACCTGAACAGCAGCAAGCCGCTGCGGTGTCCATTTCTGTAAAAATAAACAAGGAGGTGGGGAATTCCCCACCTCCTTTTGCTTCCTTTTATTTTTACAAAAAAGGATGCCGTAACAGCTCTGCAAGCAAAAGTAGGTGAGGAATCCCACGATGGGATTCCGGGGGCTGGGCTTTGACGTCACGGAGACTACTTCCTGGACGGCCGAAACAGGGAAGAAGGAGTCTCTGTGACATCAAAGGCCCGCCCCTGGAATCCCATTGTGGGATTCCCCACCTCCTTTTGCTTGTGGCGCTGCAAGCAAAAGGAGGTGGGAAATCCCACGATGGGATTCCCCACTCTCCTCCCCGGCGGCGTTTCGCATTGTTTGAGCGAACGACGAAACCGAACTTTACCCGAACTTTTAAAAAAGTTCGGATTCAGCATGCGGAACACTGCAAAGTTCGGCACAAACCCAAACTTTGCAAGTTCGGTTCACCCAACACTAGTGATAACCAATGGTACCATTGCTCCCAGACCTTGTAGAAATCGGATCCATCCCTATTTTGAATCTCTTTTAACTTCTATTTAAAAGGTGGATTGATGTTCTAAAGCGTTAGTCCAGTATAGCCAAAATTATTAAGTACCGTAGCACCAAAACCTGTAGCATATCCTGCTTTGGAACATGGGCCCTGAAGTTCCTAAACAATAATCCAAGAAAAGATGTGACTGAGTTCATGCTATTTTAAGTCACTTTTCCAAAAACTTTGTTGAAAACAAATTGCAATCCAATTTAGAGAGCATCAGTCATCAAAGAAGAACCAGTTGCCTCTTTAAAAAAAACACCTTGGGGACTAATATGACCTAGATGACTGAGAATCTCCATAGATATTGTAGCTTAGTTCCACTTTTTAAAGAGCAAAGGAAACAGAACAGTACAATCTGATTAACTGATTCATTTGTCGATATGTGCCCGTTAACTGTAACATTTTCTTTGCTGTTTTTTCTACAGGCTTCCAACTGAACAGAAATTGACCAAGTGTGTAAAACAGGATAAAAAGCCAACGTTAATCTTGTCCATCCCAGACCTTTAGGCAACACAGGATTGGAACAGGAGACCGGGAATATACAAGAGCAATTGACATTTAAATTCTTGATTAAATTTCTGCAACACACTTTTAATATTATTTTCAATTCATTTTTAGAAAGATATTCATAAACTAGCAGTAGTGTTTGATGCTACATCGTAACCCAGCTAGCTACAAAGTGTGGTTAAACTTTACCTTTACAAAGGTGGAGGGAGTGAGAGACTCCTGATTTTAACTCTTCCTTCATGAATTGGTTTATCCATTGTGCTACACAAGGGGTGTCAAACTCTATTTCATTGAGGGCTGCACCAGAGTTGCGTTTGACCTTGCGGGGCCAGGGTGAGACAGCTCAATGTCACTCATGCGGGAAGCAGCTGTGGCAGCCCAGAGCATTCCACTAGCGAAAACGGGCTCCCAAGCTGTAATTTTGTGTATCGGTTATTGGAACGGATGTCTAAGTGCCGCCTCTATGTTGATTGAAGCAGGCAGGATTCCCTTGGGTACCATTTGTTGAGGGTCAAGGGAAATGGAGGGCTTTGCCTTCTCTTTCTGCTCAAGATCCCCATGGACAATTGGTAGGCCACTGTGTGACACAGAATGCTGGACTCGATAGGCTTTGGTCCGATTCAGCAGGGCTCTTCCTATGGCTGCGCCCACCTCCTGCAACCCTCTGCCAATGAAAATTGAGCTTGGGAGGGCTGCCAGCGGCCCTCCCCAGCTGTTTTTGCTGGCCAAGGCACCAAGGACCAGTCCTTCGCTGTTTCCAGGGCAGCCATGTGAGTCCGATCTAAGCCCGCAGGCCTTGAGTTTGACACACCTGTGCCACACACCATAATGCAGGTCATTTAGTTTGGATTTAATTTATTGCAGAAGCTCAGCCAAGTGGGATCAGCATACTCACACAACTTTACTATGAAAGGATACAAATATCTTGATTTGTAAGTTCCCTATGAAACGTTTGAAGATACGTGGATTTCAACTCACCAATTTTTTTACTACATACCCATGCCAAGGTAGATTCCCTATTTGGTCATTTCTTTGGCCAAAGTAGGCACATCAGCTTCTCTATACACTGAAAGTCCTGTCAACTAAGTTTGGGGTTTCAATGGTAGTACTGATCTCCAGAGGTGGTTGGTGACCAGAAGAAAGGATGACTAATAGTTGTTGTTATTATTATTATTATTATTATTATTATTATTATTATTATTATTAATTAGATTTGTATGCCGCCCTCTCCATAGACTCGGAGCGGCTCACAACAGTAATAAAACAATACATGGTAACAAATCTAATAATTAAAATCTAAAATAACAGTTTTACATTACAAAGTCTTAAAAAAACCCCAATAGATAAAATTATTATTATTATTATTATTTTTTATTTTTTAAAATTGGATTTGTATGCCACCCCTCTCCGTAGACATACACACCCACAGTCATATCATGCACAAAGTTACATAGGCAATAGGGGGATGTCTTAGTTCCCCCAAGCCTGACAACAGAAGTGGGTTTTAAGGAGTTTACGGGTATATTTTGTCTACATTTATTCTTGCAATGACACTTAGCACCTAACTGAATTTTAGAATCATCTCTTTAAATTAGTTAATGGATTTCCATCATCCTTTTTCTGCTGGGGGAGGGAGAAGTATTTTCTGTCCCCAATTTATTTATTTATTGGATTTGTATGCCGCCCCTCTCTTGTCTGGTCTTTTGTACATTCCAACTGAACCATCATGAGAAAAGACAAAAGTAGCTTCAGAGGAAGGAGAGATTATATAAATTATCCTGCCCCTTTCATTTTTCATCCAATTCCGCCTCGCCTCCTCACCCCACTGAATCATTTCTCAAGCATATTGATGACCTTTTAAAAGTAAAATGTTGAGTTTCTCCTAGGTTCTAAACGGTGGTGCTAATTTCTTTCTTCTGTTTGCTTGGATAGAGAGGCAGCCTGAAAGTAGGGAGTGGTCCCTAGTACATAATCAAGAAAATGGAGACAAGATTGCCCGTTACTTTGACAAAAAAATAAAAAATAAATAAATAACGACATTTAAAGTTATTTCTGAAAATGTATTTTGTGGTATACAAAATGGGAAATATATCCATTCAGAATTCGTCATACTTTCTGGATTCAAATATACAAAGTATGTGATACAACATAGTTTTGTTGTTTTGCCATTATCTTCTGCCAGAAATGAATTAGTGGCTCCTTTCAGCTCTGTTTCACAGGCTCATTTCAAGCTTGTACAATGGGAAGGTAAGCCCCACTGTTACAAATGTCCCTTCTCATTTTTATTTTCCGATAACTTAAATGAAAATACTTTTGGCTTTACTCTGCCCTCCTTTTGGAGGCAAAGCAAAACCTTTGTCTGGAAAAATAATACAGTAGTACCTCTAGATACGAGCTGCTCTACATGCGAGTATTTCAAGATACGAGCCACGAGGGGAGAGACATTTCTGTTCTAGTTCCGAGCTGAAATTCGGGATACGAGCCGAGCGTCCACTAGGTGGCGCAAGAATCCTTGCTTTTGGTTATCTCGGAGGGGAAAAACAACGTCTAAAGCGATTTGTTCCAGATACGAGTTGCCTTGACATACAAGCTCCCTTCTGGAACGAATTATGCTCGTATCTAGGGGTACTACTGTATTCTCATTCTAGAACCTGACCCTCCGTATTACACACATAACTCCACGGGTATTTACAGCAACTTTTTCAAAGCATGTTGTTGTCTCCATCTGCATTTTTTTGTCATCTTCATTTAACTACCTCTCCCAATTCCCCTAATACCAGGTGTGGCTCGGGAATGTTCTCATCTCTGGCCTTGCAGTTGGGTTCTTCTTGTTCCTGACAGCCCTTGAACTAAACAGTTTTCTCAGTTGCGTTTTCATTATAGCTATAGTTCTGCTTCTGCCACCTCCTCATCGGGACAACAGTAATATTCCACAAAGCATATATCTCCATCTTCGTTCCTGATCATATATTGCAATGAAAGAAAACCTTGGTTATCTGTCCGAATGGATACCTTGCAAGACAGAGCTAATGCTTTAATTGATGGCTTGAGTAATGATATCTTGTATCTGTGAAAAAGAAAGGTATAATTCAAGTATAAACTAGGTGTAAAGTGACTGCCAGCAAACCCAACCTTACACAAATAGTATTTTTTTGGGGGGGTGGTAAAATCCTTTCCCCTGTTCTGCCTGGCGTGACAGCTGAGCAGTGATTAATTCATTTATTTATTTATTTAATAATCAAATTTGTATGCTGCCCCTCTCCGCAGACTCGGGGCGGCTAACAACAGTAATAAAACAATATAAACAAATCTAATATTTAAGTTAATTTTAAAAAGAAACCCCAATTTAAGAGACCAATCATACATACAGACATACCATGCATAATTTTTTTCTAAGCCTAGGGGGAAGGGAATATCTCTGCCTGACGACAGAGGTGGGTTTTAAGGAGCTTACGAAAGGCAACGAGGGTGGGGGCAACTCTGATATCTGGGGGGAGTTGGTTCCAGAGAGCCGGGGCCTCCACAGAGAAGGCTCTTCCCCTGGGTCCTGCCAAACGGCCTTGTTTAGTCGACGGGACCCGGAGAAGGCCAACTCTGTGGGACCTAACTGGTCGCTGGGATTTGTGCGGCAGAAAGCGGTCCCAGAGGTATTCTGGTCCGATGCTATGAAGGGCTTTATAGGTCATAACCAACACTTTGAATTGTGACCGGAAACCGATCGGCAACCAATGCAGACTGCGGATTAAGGTCAAAATCAAATACACAGACTATAGTTTCAGAAACACCAAAATATATTTCCTTAACAAATTGGCTGAGAGTTGCAATTATGCCAAAAGAATGTCTGTTTACTGCCAAAGAGTCTGAGTTATCTTCAAGGCCGATAACAAATGTCCACCCACCCACCCTCAAAGGTTTGTAAATAATGTCTCTGAACTGGGCTGAAGCAAGGGTACTCACTCTTTTTTGCAATAGCTACAGTCTTTCATAAAACAATTGTCCAAAGGTGGAGTTTCTCCAAGTATGCAGGGATGTTGATTTAGAGAAAAACTCTGGATCTGTTTCTTTTTCTCTGTTAAACCACGAACGATAACTCCTGCAAAGAACATTCCCACAAACCTCCCCTTTTATGCATGCGGCAGAATTCTCTATGACTCTCAGCTGTGATCAAGACCTCCTCCTGCGTCTGCAAAACTGTTCCTGTTTCCTCCTAATCCTTCGCACACGCACATTCAGGATTGGATCATTAATGACCCCTTCCTCATCTGACCCAGACAAGGCCCTAGTTGTGGGTTCCATAGGCACTGCAGAGGCCTCCACCTGTATCTCTCCAGAACCTTCATCTCGGAGCGGCAATGTGATTAGCACATTCACACAACTTCACCCTGGAAGGTCACACCTGTTCTGTCTGGACGGGGCAATGATCAGAAATAAAGAGCCACACACGCTTTTCAAAATTTGATCATAGGCAAAATCTATTGGTAAAACAAACCATGCGATCCACAGGTTAATTCTAAGGAATTTCATGCTGGCAGCAGTTTGGTCTCTAATGAGCTGGAGATAAGAAATCCCGGGCTGCGAGCCAGAGAGCTAAAAATCTTAGTCCTTGAAGTGTTTCTGGCAGCTTGGATAAAACTTACAATTCAGGAAAACTTTGCAAAGCATAACATAGGCATGAAGGAAAAGGATTTGAATTCAGAAAGTCCTCTCAGCTTCGATTCTTCAGCAGCAATGATGAGGAATGTTGTTCGCCACACTCACTTGCCCTTAGAAAGTCCCTTATATACTGGCAAGGCGTGGCCAAGTGTCCCATTGATCTAGTAGTGCCACCCCCCTTCTTTTCAGATATTAATGTCTAGACCAGTGATTTTCAACCTTTTTTCAGCCGCGGCACATTTTTTACATTTACAAAATCCTGGGGCACACCACCAACCAAAAGGACACAAAACGACACTCTAAAACACTCTCCTCTCTTTTTACATCCCTGTCTCCTCCCCCTCTTGTGTGTGTGTGTGTATATATACTCTTGAACCATTTCCAAAAATAGGTGAGGGCTGGGGGGGTTTCTCTCTTACTTTTTGGGTGCTTTTTATCATATGCTTTAAATCAAGAGTCCCTTCTCTCTCTCTCTCTTTTGTTTCTCTCTCTTTCATCTCATTCTCTGTCTCAATCATTTTCTCATTTCTCTTTTTTCCTCCCCTCTTTGCTCATTTCTCTCTCTCTCTCTCTCTTGCTTTCTTGCTATCTCTTTCTCTCTCTCTTGCTTGCTTGCTTTCTCACTCTTGCTTTCTTTCTTTCTTTCTCTCTTTCTCTCTCTCTCTTCCTTTCTCTCTCTCTCTTTCTCTCTCTCTCTTTCTTTCTCTCTCACACTCTTTCTCTCTCTCTCTTTCTCTCACTCTTTCTCTCTCTCTCTCACTCTCTTTCTCTCTCTCAGCAAAAAGTTGTGAGACCAGAACCGGAGCTTCCTTCTTCGCAGCACACCTGACCATGTCTCGCGGCACACTAGTGTGCCACGGCACACTGGTTGAAAAACACTGGTCTAGACCACGTTCTCCTGACCCTTGCATCTAACAGGGGGTCCTCCTCCTCTAAATCCCCATCGTCCTCTGACTCACTCAAACCCATAACTGGGGGTGCTACAGTCTCTGGTGGTTCCTCAGTCCCTGACTCTGCTTCACTCTCACTCTCGGACTCAGATAACACTGGCCTGCGATGCCAGTACTCATCCATCTCCTGGTCCTCAAAATCCGTGGAAAGCTGAGCCGGACGTGAACCCCTCACAACAACACCTATCTGGTTTTGTGGTTTCCCTGTAACACAGTGTTTCTCGATCATAGCAACTTGAAGATGTGTGAACTTCAACTCCCAGAATTCCCCAGCCAGCATGCGAAATGTAACTGAACTCCCACAGAAAACCACACTCCCAACCAAAACTGGCTGGACAACCTACTGTATATAAACAGGGAGCAAAACCCATATCATTCTCACTAATGGTATTACCTAGTTGGGTAATGAAATGTTCAGAGAGCACCAAGGCTCCACAGATCAATCCTGAGATGCATATATTCCTCCCCCCCCCCCCCCCTGCTCCCCAAATATCCAAAATCTCATAGTACTGCTAGATTTCTTAATATCATTTCTGATTTGGGGCTTTTTTAAAAATGTTTTGACTGTGCAGGATAACATGGCTGGCATTCAACACCAAAAACAATAACCAATCCCGCTACAAAAATTTCAATTAAGTGATATTGTTTACCTTTCTGGCCAGGGATATGCAGTCTAGGATAAATAAATATTAAAACTTGCATGATACAAATGGTCTCTGCTAATACTTGGAAGGTAAATAATGCATTGGGTAGCTCACCTGTTTGTTTGTGTTTCATTACAATGAAAAGCTTCAATAAGGTCAGAATCTTTGGGGTAATCCAGGTGAGTGCTTCCAGCATTCCCAAAAGTAGATAATCTTAAGAAGAAAAGACGGAGTAATAAAAATAGCAATATTGCATACATAAACACAATATATGACAAAATTGAGCAAATCTAATTCAGAATTCGTTGTTAACATTCTACAAATTATTGAAAAATTATGCCTAGCATCAAAGTCTGAAAATACTAAATATTTTTGTCCAACTGTTGCAAAGGGGTACTAAGAGAAAGGAAGATGAATGGCTACTACTGAACTTGATTTTCATTTTGGGATTATTTTTTTATTTTATTTTAATTATTTTATTATTTAGATTTGTATGCCGCCCCTCTCCGCAGACTCGGGGCGGCTCACAGCAAAATACAACAAATCATGACAAATCCAAATAAATTTAAAATATTTAAAAAGATTTAAAAAGAACCCCATTACTAGGATTTAAGGAGCAAAATATGTCTGTTTTATGGAATTTGATGCACTGATTCCAAAAATATGCTTAGTTTTGCTCTATCCCATGAAGTGTCGATACAGAAACATTTTTGTTATTACGTTATTTCTGATATGTAGATTACTGTTTACTTAATGTCACCAGTATATTTCCTATACGATGCTGCTCTGTGGAAACTATACCGGCTACAGAAAAACTATATACATTTTTGAAATCAAAACAAAAAAATGATTCAGAAAAGTACAAGGTTAAGTGTGATGAATACAAAAAAAAAATTATCCTTCTTCCATATAGTGTAGTGTATTTTTAAAAATTGTGTAATCATCGCAGTTGACCTTGTACTTGGTGTATATTGCATTTTTTTTAATGTATATATTCAACAAAGATTATTTAAAACAAAAAAGATATTTTTTTGTACACCTGTGTTATTTTTACTACCTGAAATAAGGTTTGTCTGGGGACATTGTAATCTGCAGCACTTTACTGGTCATATCTAGTTCGGAAAACGCTTCTCGGAGCCCCTCTGATTGCAGGATAATTTTATTTACAACATTAGTACTGCAGAAGTCAAAATCGAGAATCTCTTCAGGTTCTTGAGTGTTGATTTTACATTCAGTCACCACCCCTCCTTCCTCCAGGTAGAGGGTTAGAGGGTAGCCATATCCCTGATAACACATCCGAAGGGCTGTTTGAGTTCCTGAAATGGAGGGAGAAAAAACACCCTATTATAATATTGCAACTATTCCTATTCAGTAAAGCTGGGCAGTGTTTGGATTTAAAGCAAAAATTGTTAAGAGTAGCGTTTTGCAGAAGATGTATAGCCCAACCACCCAGCCACAGACCAAGATTGAAGTCCTGAATAAGTACAATGTTGCAGGAGATCTTGAGATATATTATCATTATTATTATTATTATTATTATTATTATTATTATTATTATTATTTATTAGATTTGTATGCCGCCCCTCTCTGAAGACTCGGGGCGGCTCACAACAGTAATAAAAACAATATAGTAGTGGAACAAATCTAATATTAAAAAACATATAAAAACCTATCATTATTTAAAAAACCAAACAGCACATTCATACCAAACATAAAACAAAGTATAAAAAAAGCCTGGGGGAAAGGTGTCTCAATTCGCCCATGCCTGTTGGTATAAGTCATCTTTCAGCTGTGGCGAGGGGGGCGTTTGCCCAGGTTCACCTGGTGCACCAGTTGCGGCCCTATTTGGACAGGGAGTCATTGCTCACAGTCACTCATGCCTTCATCACCTCAAGGCTCGACTACTGTAACGCTCTCTACATGGGGCTACCTTTGAAAAGTGTTCGGAAACTTCAGATCATGCAGAATGCGGCTGCGAGAGCCATCGTGGGGCTTCTTAGATTCGCCCATGTTTCTGCAACACTCCGCGGCCTGCACTGGCTGCCGATCAATTTCCGTGTTGGTAATGACCTTTAAAGCCCTACATGTCATTGAGCCAGAATACATCCGGAACCGCCTTCTACCGCACAAATCCCAGGAGCTGATAAGGTCTCACAGAGTTGGCCTTCTCCGGGTCCCGTCGACCAAACAATGTCGTTTGGCGGGCCCCAGGGGAACAGCCTTCTCTGTGGCGGCCCCGGCCCTCTGGAATCAACTCCCCCCAGAGATTAGAACGGCCCCCACCCTCCTTGTCTTTCGCAAATTACTCAAGACCCACCTTTGTCGCCAGGCATGGGGGAGTTAGGATATTCCTTCCCCTAGGCCATTACAAGTTATGTATGGTATGTTTGTGTGTATGTTTGGTTTTTATAATAAGGGTTTTTAGTTTTTTTATTAAATTGCATTGTTACATGTTATTTTTTATCATTGTTGTTAGCCGCCCCAAGTCTGCGGAGAGGGGCGGCATACAAATCCAATAAATAAATAAATAAATAAATGAGTGAGTGAGTGAGTGAGTCTTGAGTAGTTGGCAGGATTGTGTGGCTGGTATTTGTAACTACAGCATGGCCTTGGAAAAAAGCAGGGTTTGGCAACAGCTGTGCAAGTGGGCTGTTAGTCCTCCAAAACATCTTTCTGCTTTTTACTCTTTTACAAACTTTTATGCCTTCAAGTCACTTTTGACCAGTGACAGGCTGCAAAAATTTTTACTACCACACTATGGGCGTGGCTTATTGTGTGAGTGTGGCTTGCCTGCCATGTGACCAGGTGGGAGTGGCTTGAAAATCATGTGACCGGGGTGTGGCTTAAAGGTCACATGACTGGCTTAAAAGTGGCCAACTTAATGTAACTCACTTCAAGGGTTTGGGTTAGGGGCTTCTCCTCGCCTCAAACAGATACAATTTCCCTATCTATTTACTATTACTGAACATCTAAATTATACTATTTACTTCTATATATATATGCCATATGTGTACATACATATTACACACAGGCACACAAAATATACATTATCTACTATATAAACTGTATGTGTATGTACACACATGCACGCACGCACAGCTCTTCTAACATTATATACATTCAAACTCATTTACTGTGCTAGGAAAAACATACCCAGAGCCCAAAAGGGGAAAAAAGAAAAAAATTCAAAATTTTTCTACTGGTTCTCCGTACCTGACCAAATTTTTCTACCGGTTCTGCGCACATGAGCATAGCTGTAGGTGCCCATCACTGCTTTTGACTGTTATAGGCTGCCTAGAAGGTCTCTACAATTTTCTTGGTAAGGTTTTTCAGAAGTGCCTTGACACTGCCTGATTCTTAGAACTGAGTATATGTGACTGGCCCAAAGTCACCTTGTTGGTTTCATGCATCAGGCAATAAGGCAAACTGCACTGCAAAATGACCACATTCCTTCCTGATCAATCCATCGGTTGCCGATCAGTTTCCGGTCACAATTCAAAGTGTTGGTTATGACCTATAAAGCCCTTCATGGCACCGGACCAGATTATCTCCGGGACCGCCTTCTGCCACACGAATCCCAACGACCGATTAGGTCCCACAGAGTGGGCCTTCTCCGGGTCCCATCAGCTAAACAATGTCGTTTGGCGGGACCCAGGAGAAGAGCCTTCTCTGTGGCGGCCCCGGCCCTCTGGAACCAACTCCCCCCAGAGATCAGAATTGCCCCCACCCTCCTCGCCTTTCGTAAGCTCCTTAAAACCCACCTCTGCCGTCAGGCACGGGGGAATTGAGATATCCTTTCCCCCTGGGCCTCTACAATTTATGCATGGTATGTCTGTATGTATGTCTGGTTTTTATAATAAGGGTTTTTTAGTTGTTTTATTATTGGATTGCTACATACTGTTTTTATCACTGTTGTTAGCCGCCCCGAGTCCACGGAGAAGGGCGGCATATAAATCCAATCAATCAATAAAATCAGTAGAATTTTGGAAGTAGATATTAAACATATTGTTATGGGCAAATATAAGGCATCTTCAATAATTCACAATTCAGGATAATTTTCATACACTCCTAAGAAACAAGTTGGTATCATTCAGTACAACATAAACTCACACAATACCTGGCAAAGAATTTGTTCCAAAGATGGTCAAACAGTCCAAAAGCACAGACAGATTGATTCTGAACGTCACAGATTCCTCCCGCACTACAAATTCTTGGAAAACTGCAGCCTGTAAATTAACAAATCCAGAAACCATAATTAATATAAAAAGTGCAATCCGGTGCTGTTTATTAAGAGATAGATCAAACAGAGAAACAGCATGTGGAACTGATAATTTTCAATAAGACACAGGAGCAAGGCTGTGATGATTAGCTTGACATCAGTTATAGTTAAAATGATGGAGACTCTACTCAAAAAGAGGATAAATCAGCACCTAAAAAACAATAACTTATTGGACCCAAATCAGCATGGCTTTACTGAAGGCAAATCATGTCAGACTAATCTCATTGATTTCTTTGACTATGTCACAAAGGTGTTGGATCAAGGTGGTGCTGTGGATATTGCCTATCTGGACTTCAGCAAAGCCTTTGATACGGTTCCACATAAAGAGCTGATAGATAAATTAGTGAAGATTGGACTTAATCCCTGGATAGTTCAGTGGATTTCAAGCTGGCTGAAGCATAGACATCAGAGAGTTATTGTTAATGGTGAATATTCTGAGCAGAGACAGGTTACAAGCGGTGTGCCACAAGGGTCTGTTCTGGGTCCTGTTCTTTTTAATATGTTTGTGAGTGACATAGGGGAAGGTTTGGTAGGGAAGGTTTGCCTATTTGCCGATGACTCTAAAGTGTGCAATAGGGTTGATATTCCTGGAGGGGTCTGTAATATGGTAAATGATTTAGCTTTACTAGATAAATGGTCAAAGCAATGGAAACTGCAGTTTAATGTTTCCAAATGTAAAATAATGCACTTGGGGAAAAGGAATCCTCAATCTGAGCATTGTATTGGCAGTTCTGTGTTAGCAAAAACTTCAGAAGAGAGGGATTTAGGGGTAGTGATTTCTGACAGTCTCAAAATGGGTGAGCAGTGTGGTCGGGCGGTTGGAAAAGCAAGTAGGATGCTTGGCTGCATAGCTATAGGTATAACAAGCGGGAAGAGGGAGATTGTGATCCCCTTATATAGAGCGCTGGTGAGACCACATTTGGAGTACTGTGTTCAGTTCTGGAGACCTCACCTACAAAAAGATATTGACAAAATTGAACGGGTCCAAAGACGGGCTACAAGAATGGTGGAAGGTCTTAAGCATAAAATGAATCAGGAAAGACAATGAACTCAATCTCTATAGTCTGGAGGACAGAAGGAAAAGGGGGGACATGATCGAAACATTTAAATATGTTAAAGGGTTAAATAAGGTTCAGCAGGGAAGTGTTTTTAATAGGAAAGTGAACACAAGAACAAGGGGACACAATCTGAAGTTAGTTGGGGGAAAGATCACAGGCAACATGAGAAAATATTATTTTGCTGAAAGAGTAGTAGATCCTTGGAACAAACTTCCAGCAGACGTGGTTGGTAAATCCACAGTAACTGAATTTAAACATGCCTGGGATAAACATATATCCATTGTAAGATAAAATACAGGAAATAGTATAAGGGCAGACTAGATGGACCATGAGGTCTTTTTCTGCCGTCAGTCTTCTATGTTTCTATTAAAGAAAGTTTAGTACAAATGCTGCTACAATGTCACACACAGCAGGTCTAGAACAACTATTTATTTTCAAAATATCCTCTCTTGCATATATACAAAAACTACTATAAATTACAACTTCTGTTATTAAATGTGTGTATATTACAACAGATTCCATGGTTCAACCACTTCAAAATAGCTTAAAGAGTTCCCTCTGCTGGAAATAAGATATGCGGAGATATTACAGCAGGATTGTTTTCATTTGTTAGAACATGTCATTTCTTTTGGAAGTCTTATATGGGTTGTCTCACACACACATATCCATTTTTTTTAGTTGAACTAAAATTCTTCGTAAGTGTTAGCTCTGGCCCAGCTCCTGCCCCAAGGAATGTGAAGGTGAATGTGGGAGAGACATCCACATGCCGCAGGCCTGTTTTGCTCCCAGTAGAATCTGCCGACAAATCTCCTCTGACCAAGGAAGCGTGAGTGACAGGGAAGAGGGGAGTTTGGCAGACAGCCCAGGAGGAGATCGTCATCTGTATCATCCCTGGATTCTGAACAAGAATTAATGACACATCCACGCGTGCGTAGAGTGATGCATAGGAGACAACAACTGAAGGATTATTACAAGAGAAAATGAGGCCACCTGTGGTTGGGTGGAGCTGCTGTAATTAGTGCTACAGATAAAAGTGCAGCCTGGTGTTTTAGCCTCATGGCAGTTTATCTGATTCATTGTTTCATCAAGATCGTGATTTTTGCTCTTCAGGATTGTGTGTGTGGACTCTCTGGTCTTTAGAATTGGACTCAATTTCCCAGTTATTGGGTGAGCAATTGGACTGCATTTCACCTGTGCCTTGTGTGTACCAGAAAATCCCTTTGACATTTAAAAAGGGAGCTGTTTCTGTTTTTCTGTTTATAAAAACTTTTGGGTTTTCCTTTTATTGTGTGGTGTGTGTCTTCCTGGACTAATTGCCCTGTAATTACGGGCGGTTGAGACACGCTGGCAGAACAGTAAATCTGTAGAAAAGAAATCCTATGGTCTAACTCTAACCTGAATAAAAGCATTGGCTTGCAAAGACTTTGCATTTTCCACCGTGACTTTGAGTCCATTTGATGTAGCGAAGCAAGTAGAGTGGTCTCTGAAATGAATGGCTTTCAAAATATTGGAGAGGTTTCTGACATTATCAAGAGTTGCTACCAGAACACTCTTCTCTTTGCCTGTTTCGGGCTGGGTTGAGAAGGACATGGCTGCAAGGCACCCCCAAAGCCCTCCTGGGAGAGCCAAAGAAAGAATCTGTAAAAAAGCCAAACACAGCTGAAACAGATATGACTCCATGCAACATACTTGTTTTTAAGCAACAATTATATTACAATGATATCTCATCTTAGGAACTTAATTGGTTCCGGGATGAGGTTTGTAAGGTAAAAAGTTTGTAAGATGAAACAATGTTTCCCATAGGGATCAATGGAAAAGCGATTAATGCGTGCAAGCTCAAAACTCATCCCTTTTGCCAGCCGAAGCGCCCGTTTTTGCGCTGCTGGGATTCCCCTGAGGCTCCCCTCCACGGGAAACCTCACCTCCGGACTTCCGTGTTTTTGCGATGCTGCAGGGGAATCCCAGCAGCGCAAAAACAGGTGCTTCGCTGGCAACGGAAATCTGGAGGTGGGGTTTCCAGCGAGGGGAGGCTCAGCGAAATTGCAGCATCACAAAAACACGGAAGTCCTCGAAACCCCACCTCCGGGCTTCCGTGTTTTTGCAATGCTGCGATTTCGCTGAGGCTCCCCTCACTGAGAAACCCCACCTCTGGACTTCCGTTGCCAGTGATGTGCCCGTTTTTGCGCTGCTGGGATTCCCTTGCAAGCATCGCAAAAACACGGAAGTCCCGGGGTGGTGTTTCCCATGGAGGGGAGCCTCAGGGGAATCCCAGCAGCGCAAAAAGGGGTGCTTCGCTGGCAACAGAAGTCCAGAGGCGGGGCATCCAAATGTTGGCGGCTTGGGTTTGTAAGGTGAAAATAGTTTGGAAGAAGAGGCAAAAAAATCTTAAACTCCGGGTTTGTATCTCGAAAAGTTTGTATGACGAGGGGTTTGTAAGACGAGGTATCACTGTAGTCTAAGATTCTTTTGAAGCAGTAATTATACTATATTCTAAGACTCTGTACAGCAGGGTCCCCAATCTTTTGGGCCTCAGGGACCACCAAGGTCATACTTTTAAATCCTGCGAACCACCAAATTCATAATTTTAAGTCCCGCAGGCTACTTATATGATTTTTTAAAAGATAAATACATTTGTAAAATAATGATCAGAGAACTTAAATGACCAGAGAAGTTAAAATATGAAATGCACCTATTTAACATAACAGAATGATAAATGCTTATTTAATTATAACAAAATGGTAAATGTTATTTAATCGTAACAAAATCTTTAAAGGTTGTTTAATTGTAACAAAATTATTAAAGGTGATGCAATTATTACAAAATAATTGTAACTTATTTGACGGTGGCTTGCTGATGTTGGGAAAATCAGCCCCATATTCCAGAGCTGCAGCTGTAGTCCCTTCCCTTCCCTCCCTTCCCTTCCCTTTCTCTTCTTCCTTTCCTTTCCTCTTCTTCCTTTCCTTTCCTATTCCTAAGAGGTCTATATGGGCTGTGCATAAGTGCACCAATGTACCTACCACCCCGTCTTAATTTCCCCATTTATTGGTATCTATTTCCTGTTTCATAATCATGTTTATACTTATATCTGTTATCTTAACCATGCTTGACAAATAAATAAATATCAACCAATCAATCAATGCTTGGAATGCTCTACCTGCCACTCTGGTTTCTTCCCCAAACCCAAAAAATGTTAACTTTAGACCAGGGCCCTAAAACCTTGGCAACTTTAAGCCTGGAGGACTTCCAGCAAAGTCCTCCAGCAAAGCTGGCTGGGGTATGGGGAATTCTGGGAATTGAAGTCTTCCAGCAAAGCTGGCTGGGTAATTCTGGGAGTTGAAGTCCTCCAGGCTTAAAGTTGTGAAGGTCGGAGCCCCCTGCGTTAGACCATCTACTGTTGACCTCACCCCATTCCTAAGAGGTCTGTAAGGGGCGTGCAAAAGCGTACCAGTCTGCCCACTATCCTTGTCCTATTTTCCCCTATTTATTCGTATCTTTGCAATGCAAACGATATTGCTTTTTATATAGAGCCGCAGAAGCTATCCGTTTTTTTAAAAAAAAAAAATTAATTGCAATGCTTTTAAAGTTTAACAAAAAATAAACAATTCTTTTTTTAAAAAAAGGTAACCCGGGTTAAGCCTATGGTAACATTAAATTCATTAGGGAAGCAATAAAACATACGGTACATTCCACCCAGGAAACGAGCCGAGCTTTCCCAGCATTCCCAGCGCTGAAAACTCTATCGTACTTTCAGCCGCGCCTGAAAGATCCTAGAGCGGTCAAAAGGGAGGCCGAAAGCAAAATGGCGGCGACCAAGAGACGGCGTGGAGCCGGCAAAGCCACCGCAGCCGGACCGAAGAAAAAACGCGCGAAGGGAGCTTTGGAAGGGAAGGAGAGCGAGGAGGCCGAGACGGGTCCGTCCTCCGGGCCGAGCCAGGATGAATTCCACATCCCTCCGCCGGTCTCGCAGGTATGGGATGCCACGAGGGGGTTTGTGCAGCGGAGGCTGCGGATGCCTCTGCGCCCTTTTTCCTTCCCGAGGTTGAACCACCCGAGTCTTTCTCGGCCGGGTAATGCCAGCTGTACCTCGGAGTGTGTGCAAATTGTCTCTGGAAACGTGGGGCTGGTTACAACGGAAGGCCTGCTTTTCCCTTTAGTAGATAGAATAGAATAAAGTGAGCTGGAAAGGGATCTCGGAGGTCTTCTAGTCCGGCCCTCTGCTCAAGCAGGAGAACCTATATCATTTTAGATAAGTAACTGTCCCTAGACTCTTATTAAAAACCTCCAGTGATGAAGAACCCACAACGCCTGGTTAGATTTGATTAACAGAGTTGGAAGGGATTTTGGAAGTCATGTAGTCCAAACACCACTACCACCATCCTCAAACCAGAGACCTTATGCCAGTGGTTTTCAACCTTTCTAATGCCACGACCCCTTAATACAGTTCCTCATATTGTGGTGACCCCCAACCATAAATCTAGCACCAATTCTCCCAACAGAGCTTTAAGATGATTGGCAGGAAGATCAGAGGGGCACCCCCACTGTAACCGCCTGATTGGTTGGATTATAAAAATATGTTCCAAGGTGCCAGAATAGAAGCTTTAGTTCCTAACACCATTGGAAATTTGTCTTTTCCTGTGGCCTTAGGCGACCCCTGTGAAATGGTCGTTGGCCCCCCCAAAAGGGTCCCGACCCCCAGGTTGAGTCCATTGCCCTACACTATCTCGGACAAATGACAGTCCAGTCTCTTCTTGAAAGGTTCCAGTGATGAAGCTCCCACAACTTCCAAAGGCAAGCTGTTCCATTGGTTGATTGCTGTCAAAAAGTTCCTCCTTATTTCTAGGTTGAATCTCTCGTTGAGATCTCTTCCATTCATTATTCTTTGTCTTGCCTTCAGGTGCCTTGGAAAATAGCTTGACCCCTTCCTCTCTGTGGCAGCCCCTCAAATATTGGAACAATGCTGTCATGTCTCCCCTGGTCCTTCTCTTCTCTTGACTAGCCATGCCCAGTTTCTGCAACCGCTCTTCATATGTTTTAGCCTCATCCTGGTTGCTCTCCTATGCACTTTTTCTACAGTCTCAACTTTTTTTATATAGTGGGGTGACCAAAACTGAATGCAAGCCATTTCACTCATTAATTGTACTCACTGTGAGGAAGTTTCTCCTTAATTCCAGGTTGCTTCTCTCCTTGGTTGGTTTCCAACCATTCCTGCTTTGGAGAAATATTTGAGCCCCATCTTCTGAAAATTTGATGAGTTTCCCCTCTATTCTCTCATCTAAGTCATTTAGGAAGATATTGAAGAGTACTGGGCCTAAGATGGAGCTTAGTGGTACCCCACTACATATTTCTCTCCATCAAGGATTATTCATGGAGTACAGTTTATCAGAGAAACTATAGATCCATCTGGTGCTAATGTCTAATATTTGTTATTGAATAATATTTGAATGAGTTGAGCTTTGAATTAATTTTATCAAGGCTGGAAGTGAGCGGAGGATATCTTGTGGGTGAGCTGTAACTCTCTACCCCACCCCACCCCGTCTGAAACTGGAAGGTCTTTGAGTTAATAATTTAATGGCATTACAGATAGTCCTCGACTTGCAACAGTTCATTTAGTAACTGTTCGGAGTGACAACGGCACTGAAAAAAGTGACTTACAACTGCTTTTCACACATACGACGATTGTACCATCCCCGTGGTCATATGTTCAAAATTCAGAGGCTTGGCACATGGTTCATGGTTCATTCCTACATAGGAGTCATTGAGTCTGTCATCTACACCTCTATAACTGTCTGGTTTGGTTCTGCACAGACTTCAGAGGATAATCAGAAATGCAGAAAAAACAATTGCTGCCAACCTGCCTTCCATTGAGGTCCTGTATACTGCACGAGTCAAAAAGTGGGCTGTAAAAATATTTACTGACCCATCACATCCTGGACATAAACTGTTTCAACTCCTACCCTCAAAACGACGCTATAGAGCACACCAAGACAACTAGAGCACACCAAGACAACTAGACACAAGAATATTTTTTCCCAAATGCCATCACTCTGCTAAACAAATAATTCCCTCAACACTGTCAAACTATTTACTAAGTCTGCACTACTATTACTACTAGTTTTTCTCATTATTCCCATCACCCATCTTCTCTCACTTATGACTGTTTAACTAATTTGTTGCTTGTATCCTTGAGATTTTATTAATATTGATTGTTCCCTGATTGTTTATTTGTACCCTGTGACAATCATTAAGTGTTGTACCTCATGATTGTTGACAAATGTACCTTTTCTTTTTATGTCCATTGGGAGCATATGCACCAAAGACAAATTCCTTGTGTGTTCAATCCCACTTGGCCAATAAAGAAATTCTGTTCTATTCTATTCTATTCTATTCTATTCTATTCTAGACAGTTGCAGTATCCCTGAATTGTGTGATCATCTTTTGCAACCCCCTGACAAACAAAGTCAGTGGGGGATCCAGGTTCACTTAATAACCAGGTTGCTGACTCAACAACTGCACTGCTTCACCTAACAACTGTGTCAAGAAAAGTCGTAAAGTGGGACAAATGTTAAATGTTTCACTTAGCAACATACATTTTGGGCTCAATTGTGTTTGTAACTCGAGGACTACCTATATAATGAAAGACTTTTAATGCTCCTATATCCTACCTTTTGGGAGGGTGTTTTTGGCCAAGGCAGTTCTGTCTATAGTTCTGCCTTGGGGGACTGTGTAGAGGGATTAGTGATTATCCTCCTTTAGTAGCAAGAATAATTTTTTATATGATTGCAGGCTTCCTTAAGGGGTCTTGGACTTTGGCTTTGAAAAGTATTTCTAAGGTTAGGGCAGTGTTTCTCAACTTTAAGATGAGTGGATTTCAACTCCCAAAATTCCCCAGTCACCATGAACTTCACATATTTTCAAAGTGCAGGGCGTGACCAATACTTAATTATTGTTCATTTTTTTTAATCTGAGATTTTAAAGCCTCTGCCAGATACTTTGTCATATTGCACTGTTTTCTTTTACATGAAATAATTTATCCTTAGTATATTAAACCACTGCTTTGGTTAAATGGTTTAATTTTGTTTTTTCTTAACTGGGTCATGCCAATGCTTCTGTTTTCCAGGGTAAATGGAAGAACAAAGAGAGGGTCCTCATTTTTTCTTCCAGAGGAATAAATTTTCGGACAAGGCATCTAATGAAGGATTTGCGTACATTAATGCCTCATTCTAAAGCAGGTAGATTCTGATTTTACTTGTATTACATCTCTGTCTTTTTAGTTAGATGCTTATTATTTTAATTTATAAACACCTGCACAAATGTGTACACTAGGAATGATTAGTTTCTGAAAAGATGCTGGAGTTGGAACAAAACTGAGCGAATCAGTAGTTATATAATTATACATATTGTTGCCTCCTCTTAAAGCCAGCTAGCTTTTCCCCCCCTGCCCTTTACAAAAGTAAATAGCAGATGCTATGCTAAACAATATGTGAATATTAAACATGTTTCAATTTTGCAGATACTAGGAAATAAATACATTAAAAAACTTGAAATAAGCATCACTATAAACTAAATGTATCAAAAGAATTATTATGAATATTAATTTTTGAGGGAATCTTCAGTACTGTATCTGTAAAATTCTATATTCTTGAAGTTTATAAACTTAAAATATGGTTTTTGTGTTTTAGATACCAAAATGGACAGGAAAGACAAACTATTTATCATTAATGAGGTAAGTTATATAAATGTTCTGCCTTTTCCAACTCACTAATTGATTGTCCTGGTGGACTGGGAATTTAACTCTACCTTTTGCTGTGTCTAAACTTTCCACTGGGCCTTATTATAAATTCCAAACTTGAGGATTATATAAAACAAGTGATAAAAACCTTTTTTATTCTAGATATTAGATAAAAACAATGAAACACTCTTCTTTGGTCTGAATATTGTTTTTCTTACTTTACATAGGTCTGTGAAATGAAGAATTGCAATAAGTGCATATTTTTTGAAGCCAAAAAGAAGCAAGATCTTTACGTTTGGTGAGAAACACTTCTACCTATATATTCCGATTATTGATACCTAGACAATATGTGACCTGTGCACTTTAACTCCCATGCTAATTCTGGGAATTGTAAAGTTGCAAGTCCATCCCTTCCTAGAGGTTTGGATGTTCCTACTCCAAAAATAAGCCAAAACAACATTGTAATGGCAATTTGAAAACAATGGCAAAACTGCAAGAGCCTATTTGAGGCACTTTCAGGCATCTCTTATCAAAAGTGTTGTCTGTTATATTCAAAACATTATACCGTGGGACAATTACTAAGGAACTGCAATTACCAAAGAAAGGCTAATTTTTTTTTCTAACCATCTTCCATAACTGTTTTAGGCTTTCAAATGTCCCCCATGGACCATCAGCCAAGTTTCTAGTCCAAAATGGTAAGTACAGCTACCTACTGAGTGAAATCTTTTCTAATACAATCATGATATTTTAACTGCTTCCAAACAACCCACAAAAAATAGGGTAATTACATTGGGCATTTGCAAAAATTAGTCTTGTAGATCAGGGGTCTCCAATCTTGGCAACTTTAAGACTTGTGGACTTCAAACAGACTCAAATTCAACCCTGATAAGACGGAGTGGCGGTGGGTTTTGCCTCCCAAGGACAATTCCATCTGTCCATCCATTACCCTGGGGGGGAGTCACTCCGCAACTTGGGCGTCCTCGATCCACAGCTCACATTAGAGAAACATCTTTCATCTGTGGCGAGGGGGGCGTTTGCCCAGGTTCACCTGGTGCACCAGTTGCAGCCCTATCTGGATCGGGAGTCATTGCTCACAGTCACTCATGCCCTCATCACCTCGAGGCTCGACTACTGTAATGCTACCTTTGAAAAGTGTTCGGAAACTTCAGATCATGCAGAATGCAGCTGCAAGAGCAATCATGGGCTTCCCTAAATATGCCCATGTCACACCAACACTCCGCAGTCTGCATTGGTTGCCGATCATTTTGCGGTCACAATTCAAAGTGTTGGTTATGACCTATAAAGCCCTTCATGGCACTGGGCCAGATTATCTCAGGGACCGCCTTCTGCCGCACGAATCCCAGCGACCAGTTAGGCCCCACAGAGTGGGCCTTCTCCGGGTCCCGTCAACTAAACAATGTCGTTTGGCGGGTCCCAGGGGAAGAGCCTTCTCTGCGGCGGCCCCGACCCTCTGGAACCAACTCCCCCCAGAGATTAGAATAGCCCCCACCCTCCTTGCCTTTCGTAAGCTCCTCAAAACCCATATCTGCCGTCAGGCATGGGGGAACTAAGATATTCTTCCCCCTAGGCTTCTACAATTTATGCATGGTATATTTGTATGTATGATTGGTTTTATAACAAGGGTTTTTAGCTGCTTTACTATTGGATTTTCACATTCTGTTTTTATCACTGTTGTTAGCCGCCCCGAGTCCACGGAGAGGGGCGGCATATAAATCCAGTAAGTAAGTAAGTAAGTAAGTAAGTTCACAAGTCTTAAAGTTGCCAAGGTTGAAAACCCCTGTTGTAGATTGATCAGCTGCTACACTGTTTTATTCTTTTAAACAATTTCCCCACATAACAGGCAGTACATTCTTAACTGTACTTAATATCATTACAGTTCACACATTGGCTGAGTTGAAGATGACTGGAAACTGTTTGAGAGGTTCTCGACCTATTCTTTCTTTCGATCCAGTAAGAATAAACTTGCAGTTATGGGACTATTCTACTTTACGGTCTATCATTCTCATGTTTTGCTCCTTATTCCTAAACATTATTATTTCTTTCATAGATATTTGACCAGAAACCGCATTATGCTTTGTTGAAAGAGCTATTTATTCAGGTCTGTGTATATTTATTTATTCCTAAGGGGCAGTCTTCCCTCTATAATGATGTGTTTTTGATTTAGAATCCTTTCATCCGGATTTTATATACTTATTTGAGGAACAAGGTTTTATTAGACTTGTAGTAGGTATAACTTGTGCTCCTACTTCAGTAGGAACTACACATTATACATTAATATTAGCCTTCACAAGACTGTGTCCACAAGAAATACAACAGTAAGACCTGAAGAATTCAGATGAGATTTGATTTTCCATATTTTCCCTCCACTTCTGTGAACATAATTGAACTAAGTGTGCTGTAATTCATTTTTTCAATGTCTCCATTATATGTACTAGTTGACATCATACTCTGTAGCAGTATTTCCCAACCTTGGCAACTTGAAGATATCTAGACTTCAACTCCCAGAATTCCCCAGCCAGCAAATGCTGGCTGGGGAATTCTGGGAGTTGAAGTCCAGATATCTTCAAGTTGCCAAGGTTGGGAAGCACTGCTCTGTAGAAACCAAGAGTGCCAAGACAGAAGTTAATGTTGAAGTTGCCTTCAACAAACTTTCAGAAAGTAGACAATCTTTGTATTATGAAAACAGGGGAAGAAATTACAGCCTGACTTCATGATAAACAATTTTGTGTTTGAAGTATTTTAATAGCAACAAATTGACCAGGCAAATGAAATGTGTTATCTTTGTGGTATCCTTCTGGGACCATAATTGTATTGACTTAATACTGTCATTTCTCTTGACTAGATTTTTAGTACTCCACAGTATCATCCCAGGAGTCAACCTTTTGTAGATCACGTTTTCACATTCTCCATCACAGATGAGAGGGTCTGGTTTCGAAATTATCAGGTTAGTTCCCGCTTTGTTTATGGGCGCTAGTCAACAATAGTGACAGGAACTCATTAGACCTCTGGCCTCTGAAAAATAACAGGACCATTGAGTTCCAACCGATAAGAGGTTAAATGGCTTTTTTCCCTTCCACTAGATTAGCTTTGAATGATTTTTATATATATATATATATATATATATATATATATATATATATATATATATATATATATATATATATATATATATATATAATATATATTAATTAAAACTTTCAATAAAATTCATCTGATGATGTCAACAACAAAGCCAGGAATCTGAATTTGATAGTCATATATGTAACAATGGTGCATAGAATTACAGTAATACAGTGGTACCTCTACCTAAGAATGCCGCTACTTACAAACTTTTCTAGATAAGAACCAGGTATTCAAGGATTTTTTGCCTCTTCTCAAAAACCATTTTCCACTTACAAACCTGAGCCTCCGAAACTGTAACCGGAAAAGGCATGGAGAAGCCTCTGTGGGGCCTCTCTAGGAATCTCCTGGGAGGAAACAGGGCCAGAAAGGCATGGAGAGAAGCCTCAATGGGGCCTCTCTAGGAATCTCCTGGGAGGAAACAGGAACCCTACCCTCCCTGTGGTTTCCCCAATCACACACATTATTTGCTTTTACATTGATTCCTATGGGAAAAATTGCTTCTTCTTCCAAACTTTTCTACTTAAGAACCTGGTCATGGAACGAATGAAGTTCGTAAGTAGAGATACCACTGTAATTGTAAAATCCATCCTAAGCAAGTTCTGAGTTTATCTGCTTCTCATTTTTTGCTTTTTGTTTTGCACAATTCCAACAGGACTGGAAGAATTGTTTTCCTTCAGATTAATTTAGCTGCTCAGAGTCCATTTGGAGTGAGCGGCATATACAGTAAATGCAACAAACAAATAAAATTATTAACTGATTTCTCTCCCCCCCCCCCCCCAGTTTGTTATTCTGTACAGGGACAAATTGTGAAATTTAATTGGAAGTCTAATGAAAGAATTAAATAAGAATTCTTTGTTTTGTTGTTTAAAAACATAGTAATTAATCAGAGCTTGGAATTTATTTGTTTTGTTTATCAAATTTGTATGCTGTCAAATCTCATAAGATATTGGAAAGTGCATTTACACAAATTCAATTGTTGATGTGGCAGTGTTCAGAAGGAAAACACAAAATTTGAACTTAAAGCTTGCTCAAGCTGATTTATATAATGACAAGCCATATATAATGGTGACATAGTTACTGAATCATATTTCAATTTCATGCTGCAAGCAATGGCTTTCTCTTCCAGTGATAATTTTCCACTGACCTTGTACTTTTCAGGGCTTTTTTCTGGGTCAAGAAAAGATGGATTAAATCTCATGTGTTTGGGTTATAAAAGTCTTTAAACTCCTGTATAATAAAACCAGGAAGATTTGGGTTTACTGATGTTGAAGAACCTGGTAAAAATAGATAGTAGAAAAGGATATTTAAGCATCTACATTAAGCATCTACATGGTGCTTCAAAGTTCTAATCAGAGTAAAATGTTAACACATTGGATCAAATGGTGCTAAATACTTTGATTCCAAGTGCCAGAACATCCCATTGTTTTGTTTCTGTTACAGGTCATAGAAGAAGATGGAGCTCTTGTTGAGATTGGGCCTCGTTTTGTGCTTAACCTAATCAAGATCTTCCAGGGAAGCTTTGGAGGACAAACCCTGTATCAAAACCCTCATTACCAGTCTCCAAACATGGTAATACTATATTCTTTTTGATAACTCTGGCCCTTTTTTTAAGGTATTCAGCTAAGTACCTAAGAAATCAGCTGGAATCATCTCCCCCCTCCCCCCCAGAGATTCGTACTGCTCCCACCCTCCTTGCCTTCCGAAAGAGTTTAAAAACTCATATTTCCCACCAGGCCTGGGGTTTCTAGATCTTCCCCCTGACCAATGAATGTTTTTTAGTATGATTGTCGAATGAATGGTTAATAGAAGTTTTTTAAATTAGAATTTTTAGGATTGTTTTTTAATGTATTATTTAATTGGATTGCTTATTGTTTCTTGTATATGCTGTGAGCCACCCCGAGTCCTCAGAGAGGGGTGGCATACAAATCCAATAAAATAAAATAAATAAATACTCGAAGTGATTTATGCTGAAGGAGAAGGGAGCACAACTCCCTTCTCCAATATAAAATGCTGTACATTATAGATTGGGTTGAGAGAGAGTAATTAGTCCAGGGTCTTCCAGCAAGATTCCCTGGCTGATGCTGGACTTGGGTCTTCATACCTAGTATCATTCTGTCTCTCACTTACTACAACTTGACTGGTTACCCTATTAATGGTTTGCGATTGTGCAGCTATGGCTATCCAATCTCAAACCATTAATAAAAATATCAGTATTTTGTTTCCCCCCCCAATATTCTACCATGCTGAGTTGTCTCTTAATGACTATTGCACTTGCCCGATAGTTCGTCTTGGGTGGTTTCTTTAATCTTTATTTAAAAGGCAGTGTGTCAGGCTGAATCCATTGTTTTGAGTTAGAGATTTTGGCCTGCCACAAGTAGAATAGTACTGTGGGAATTGGGGGGGGGGGGGTTTGCATGAGAGGGAAAAACACTAGCCACAACAAATTCTTTCCAAAGATTCAAGGTCATCCTTTGTTCAGGGCAAGCTGGAAGTACAGGGGAGGATTGTGGAGGTTGAGAAAACCGAGGTGGTCCATGTGATGAACTTGTGGGTGTGGGCACAAGGGATGAACCTTAACCTAGGTGGAGAACTGTAGGAACAGTTAGTATTGGGTTGATTACAGTTTGTAACCACATGACTCTGTTAATAAATTGGAACTTGGAAGAAGGCCAAGGTTTAGACTCCGATTTATTTCTCTGATGTTATTTGGAATGCTGAGACGATGATTACTTTACATGTTATATATCTAAAATACATTATATCTGCAAGCTGCTGTATCAACTTCAGTAAAGTTTTTTAAACTGCTGGCTGTTGGCTCACAGTTACTTTGAGTCAATCTCAAGATAATTGAAACAAGTATTCTATTTCCGTTGATTATTAATCTGGTCAGATTAGCTTGTTACATTTTTCTTTAAACACTTGATATTCTGTGCACTTAGAGTAATTTGCACAGAAATGTATTAGAATGCATGTACTAAAAATGTGTACATTTGTACAAATTTACTTGTAAAATTATATTTTATATTTGGTATGTATGACGTGTTGTTTGGTTTTTAAATATGATAGGGTTTTATATGCTTCTTTTTTAATATTAGATTTGTTTCACTATAATATTTTTATTATTGTTGTAAGCCACCCCAAGTCTTCGGAGAGGGGCGGCATACAAATCTAATAAATTATTATTATTATTATTGTTATTAATATTATTATTGTTGTTATTATTATTAACAATGGCTCTTTTGCTAAAATTACAAAATAAGTTTAGATTGAAACTACTAACTAGGAACAGTGCACAGGCTTCAGTATCTTGTTGCATTGTGTGATGTAATTTCAATGTCTACACCTTTGGTGGACATTCATGTTCATTATTTGATATAGCAGACACAGCATAATACAATAAGTTGTATAATATTATGGTTTCAGGTAATATGCCTGAAAGTATTGTAATGCAATCTCTTTAGATATTAGAACTGGAGAAGTAAGTTCAAATTTATCCTCAACTATGGAACCCATTGGGTAGCTATGGGCCAGCCAATACATCGCTCAACTCATCCTTATCTCGCAGGATCATTACTGTAGAGAAAAGGAATTTATATAAACTACCCAAGTTCCTGGACAAAAGATGAAATATCAATCAATGCAAGTTAATAAAATTTCTAGAAACTGAAACTGGCAAGGGGGAGAAACTGATGCCAGATATTCTTTGCACATTGGGGGCCCTGGTCCTACCCCTGGAATATTCTGGTTCAGTTGCACAAAACTATTTGAACTATCTGCAGAGCTTTTTCAATTGCCATAGAAAAACCTCAAATTAGTTAGACTGGGGTGGTGGTGGTGTCTTACTTGATATTTGCAGCTTTCTAATGTTTTTCATTGCCTTACAATATGCATACTGATTTGCTTTTATTCTTATTATTACAGCATCGTCGGGAATTAAGACTGGCTCTAGTTGCTAAATTTAGAGAAAAGCAAAACATGAAAGAGTTACAGAAATTGAAGAGCAAGGAAGACCAAGCGCTCATTCCTAAAGATCCCACCGAGGAAGTTTTTGAAATACCAGCTGAAGAAAAGCCAATGGAGATAGAACTGGTGAGGCCGGAACCAAAAATGAGTTTGAAAAAGAAAAAGAAGAAAGTACACCAACGACAGAGGAAGTGGAATAGAAAGCTTGGCAGAATTAGAGTACAGAATTAGAACTTTGAAAAAAAGATGGACATTAAGTGGACTTTATAATACGGGAGTTTAATCAGTTACTATGCTACTTTTCTAATCAAGTTATTTACTGTAGCATCATGTTGTAATCACTTATTGGCTGGTATTAAATATTTTTACAAAAATATTTTTTTTGGCTTTTCTTATTTAAAAAAGGAAGTTGCTGATAGATACAATACAGAGTTAGAGAGAGCCAGTGGCTCTAGCAATTTATCTCCAAGCTACTTTGAAAAGTAGCCCACTGGAAAAAATGAAACTTCTCTTAACCCACTTTTTGAAAAATAAACTCAATCATAAATCAACTGAACACTGAGAAATCATCCATTCAACTTTCCAATAGTTTAATGATTGAAATGCCTTCTTAGTTTGACTATGTCAAACCGAAGACTAAGACTATGTTTTCCTGCATTTTTTGCTGTAGATGTCCTACAATAATTCCTACCTGAAAATTCGTGATAACACTTAACCCTGTATTATAGAGGCTGTTTACTTTTTATCAGTGAGGGAGAACTTTTTTCTTATTAATAGCTGGAGGTAAAATTTCACATGTATACATATGCTCAACTGAGAGTCTTCAGTCTCCCAATTTTTTCTTGTATTTACCAGTTTTGGGCAGCATTCCAATTGCTTTTTCATAAAAAATAGGAAAAAGACAAGACTTACAGATTAGGTTTATACAGTAGGGGTTGGTTTGCTTTAGAAGTCATGAATAAGTGCTTTGAGAAATGCACAAGAGAACAGCACTTTAAAGCAGTTTTTTTTCCCCTGCATGAGTTTGAAAAAATGTAAACTGAATGAGCGTTGAAGAAATACAAACCTGCTTTAAAAGTAGTGTGCTCCTTTGTATTTCAAATACAGTGGTACCTCTACCTAAGAAAGGCTCTACTTACGAACTTTTCTAGATAAGAACCAGGTATTTAAGATTTTTTTGCCTCTTCTCAAGAACTGTTTTTACATGTTGTGAGCCGCCCCGAGTCTTCGGAGAGGGGCGGCATACAAATCTAAGTAATAAAATAAAATAAATAATAAATAATAAACCATTTTCCATTTACAAACTCGAGCCTCCAAAACTAACCGGAAAAGGCAGGGAGAAGCCTCTGTGGAGCCTTGGTGACTTTAGGACTTTATTTATTTCTTTATTTTGTCCAATACACAATAATACACAATGAAGGTTATAGAGGATATAGTAGAGAAGATATATGAGATATAGGAGACTATAGGACAGAGGACGGAAGGCACTCTAGTGCACTTATGTACGCCCCTTACTGACCTCTTAGGAATCTGGAGAGGTCAACCGTGGATAGTCTAAGGGTAAAATGTTGGGGGTTAGGGGATGATACTACAGAGTCCGGTAATGAGTTCCACGCTTCGACAACTCGATTACTAAAGTCGTATATTTTATAGTCAAGTTTGGAGTGGTTAATATTAAGCTTGAATCTGTTGTGTGCTGTTGTGTTGTGGTTGAAGCTGAAGTAGTCTTTGTCAGGCAGGACATTGCAGCATATGATCTTGTGGGCAATACTTAGATCATGTTTAAGACGTCGTAGTTCTATGCTTTCAAGACCCAGGATTGTAAGTCTAGTTTCGTAGGGTATTCTGTTACGGGTAGAGGAGTAAAGGGGTCTTCTGGTGAAGTATCTTTGGACATTTTCGAGGATTGTTAATGTCAGAAATGAGGTATGGGTTCCAAACAGATGAGCTGTATTCTATGACTTGTGGACTTCAACTCCCAGAATCCTCAACCGGCTTTACTGGTAGGAGGAATTCTGGGAGTTGAAGTCCACAATGGCAAAGAGTTCCAACCTTGGCGATTTTAAGGCTTGTGGACTTCAACTCCCTGAATTCCTCAGCCAGCTTTACCGGCTGAGGAATTGTGGGAGTTGAAGTCCACAAGCCTTAAAAGTTGCCACGGTTGGAGACACACCCCCCCCCCCCCTGCTGCCCTGGAACGTTCGGCCCCTCAGCTTTCCACGAGATCAATGCCAGCCTGAGGCAGCCTCGGAACGTTCAAATTCCCGACGTTCCACGCCATTGGAAACCTCCGCGCCAGGTCGCCGCTCCTCCTCCTCCCGCGTTCCATCCTTTTCCCTCAGATGCCCTTCCCGGCCCTTCCGTCAGTTCCGCCTCCCAGCCCGGCAAGCGAGGAGGAGGAGCTCGGCCTCCGCTCTGCTGCTTTTCCGGTCCTTCCCCCTTTTTTCCACCGCCGGCTGTCTCGTCCCCCTCATCGCCCGCGGTCCTCACGTGGAGCCGGTGCCGGCCGGGGAGAAGGTGGTCGGCCTCGGGGGCTGAGCGAGAGTCCCCCACCCGTGACGGCCGAGCATGAAGTGTCACTACGAAGTGCTGGGAGTGAAACGCGACGCGGCCGACGAGGACCTCAAGCGAGCCTATCGGAAGCTGGCCCTCCGCTGGCACCCAGGTGACTATTCACCTCGGCCAGAGCCCCGAAAGCGGTTTTTGGTTCGCGCTGCCCAAGGCTTCCTCCTCCGACCTACCCTTTCCTCAAAACGGGGGGAATAAAAACCAGGGGCACCAGCTGGGTGGGTGCGCATGATGGGAATTGTAGTCCAGGAAGGGGATGGTGTCGTGCAGATATCCGGTATTGGAGTCGGGGTAGTTAAGCCACCGTCCAGCCATGGAAAGAAACCCCTTGGCCCAAGGGTAGGCAAAGTTGGCTCTTCTATGACATGTGGACTTCAACTCCCAGAATTCCTCAGCTAGCATGATTGGCTCAGGCATTCTGGGAGTTGAAGTCCACAAGCCATAGAAGAGCCAACTTTGCCTGCTCCTGCGCTTGGCCTGTCACTCTCTTCCTTAGCTTAGGGTGGCAGGTCAGTAGCTTTAGACCAGGGGTCCCCAGCCTTTGGGACCCTCAGGGACCACCCAGGTTTAAAACCCCGCGGACCACCAAATTCATAATTTTAAGTCCCGCAGACATGCATTTGTGAAATAATGAGCAGAGAACTTCCATTTTATTAATATGGAATGCACCTATTTAATGTAATTACATTATAAATGCTTATATAATCATAACAAACCCTTTAAAGGTTGTTTAATTGTAATAAAATTATTAAAGGTGGTGTAATTATTACAAAATAATTGAAGCTTATTTGATGGTGGCTTGCTGATGTTGTTGGGAAAGTCAGTCCCATATTCCAGAGCTGTAGTCCCTTCCCTTCCCTCCCCCTTTCCTTTCCTTCTTTCTTTTCCTTCTCTTTCCTTTCCTCTTCTTTCCTCCTCTCCTCTCTTCTCCTTCCCCTTTCTTTTCCTTCTCTTTCTTTCTTCTTCTTTCTTTCTCTCCCCTCCTCTCCTCCCCTCCCCTTCTCTTTTCCCTCTTTCTTTCCTTCTCTTTTTATTTATTTTATTTATTTATTTACTTTTTTTGGATTGGTATGCCGCCCCTCTCCGTAGACCCTTTCCTCTTCTTTCCTCCTCTCCTTTTCTTCCCCTTGTTGAGCAGAGATACTTGGCCCATAAACTGTTGGGCAGAGAGTGTTTTGCCCACACAGAAGTTAACCCACCAAGTGGCCACTTGGACTTATTACTACATTGGTCTACTGAAGATTGTGTTTATTCATCTCTAAGCAAATACAAATTCTATTGGATGTAAGCTAGTAAATCAAGAGAGCCTGATTGTTTTTACTGGTGCTCTTATTAATTAAATCCCAGCAGGATGTTCACACAGAGTTTGGCAATGAATTGTTTTCATGAGTCATAACAGGTTAGTCTGGCATCAAGGCTTTTAAGATGCTTCTTAAATACAGTATCAATTTAATACCTGCCTGACCATACGGTAGAATCCTTTATATGATTATACAAAGATAAATCCTGCTGACCTAGATAAGCAAGCTTAGAATTGCAGCCTACGGTAATGAAAATAATAAGGTTTGTAACAGCAGTTCAACTGCTAGCCTTCCCTATACAGTACCTCTTTATTGAAATATAGAATAAAATAGAGATAGAAATGGAATGGAATGGAATTCTTTATTGGCCAAGTGTGATTGGACACACAAGGTTGTCTTTGGTGTATATGCTCTCAGTGTACATAAAAGAAAAGATACATCTGTATGCTAATATACATGAAGGTTTTCTATTAGCTTACAGAGCTTGGATTCATTGAATGAGTTTGGAAAAAAATATTGCAGAATATACTGCCTGGTACTACATAACTAAGATAAATTTCATGCTGACTAAACTAAATTATTAATGTATTTTAAAATGAAAACTTTTTAGTTTTTAGTTAGCATTTTATTACAATAAATTTGATTTTTTAAAATCCAAATTAAATATATTTTTAAAAAATCCTATTTTTATTTTTTATTTAAAAAATCATCTATTTTTATCCGCCCTGCTCTGAATAAAGATCATGGTAATTTCTGTATACTAATGGGAAACTCTTTCACTGCATTTGTAGCCTTCAGTTTGCCAAAAAACGAACAAGATCCAAAACTCTTGAAGGGTGGAAAAAAACCAGTCCAGTAAAAATAGGGTTTGCTCAGTAAAGCAGGGAATACTGATCCTTATCAACAGTTAATGCTGGAACATATTATCCCGCTGTATAGAGCACTGGTGAGACCACATTTGAAATTCTGTGTTCAGTTCTGGAGACCTCACCTACAAAAAGATATTGATGAAATTGACCGGGTCCAAAGACAGGCTACAAAAATGGTGGAAAGTCTTAAGCATAAAACGTATCAGGAAAGACTTAATGAACTCAATCTGTACAGTCTGGAAGACAGAAGGAAAAGGGGGAACATGATCGAAACATTTAAATATGTTAAAAGGTTAAATAAGGTTCAGGAGAGAAGTGTTTTTAATAGGAAAATGAACACAAGAACAAGGGGGCACCATCTGAGGTTAGTTGGGGGGAAAGTCAGAAGCAACGTGAGAAAATATTATTTTACTGAAAGAGTAGTAGATGCTTGGAACAAACTTCCAGCAGATGTGGTTGGTAAATCCACAGTAACTGAATTTAAACGTGCCTGGGATAAACATATATCCATCCTAAGATAAAATACAGGAAATAGTATAAGGGCAGACTAGATGGACCATGAGATCTTTCTCTGCCGTCAATCTTCTATGTTTCTATGTTTATTGCAGATACTCTATAGTTATTGCTTCATTTTGATCTTAAGAGTTCTATTATCAGAATTTATTTCCAAACAAATTTGATAGGAGCCCTCAAATGAAGTCTAATAGGATGTTCTAGAACCATGTAGGTTGGAAATGTGAGCTAGGAATTGTGTTTTTTTATTGGCTTCTTAAAATCTGATAATCACAATTGGCCCATGGTGGTGGTGGTGGGATTGTTTCTGTTTTGGATGAATTGATTGAATTCTGCTTCATTGACATTGCAGATAAAAATCTAGACAATGCTGAGGAAGCCGCAGAACAGTTCAAGCTGATCCAGGCTGCATATGATGTGCTGAGCGATGCGCAGGAGAGAGCGTGGTAAGTTTTGTTTTGCCTTCCTCTCAAGTTTTTCGCCCTTGGATACAAACTTGACAATTCCTATATTGGTTGGAGGAGATGCCACTAGGTGGCAGCACTGAGATAAATCACTTTTTTTGGCTGTGATTTTTAGTTAAGTTTCATTATAAAATAAAAATACAGTAATACCTCATGATACGAACTTAATTGGTGCAAGGAGGAGGTTCGTAAGATGAAAGGTTCGTAAGACGAAACATTGTTTCCCATAGGAAACAATGTAAAGTCAATTAATCCGTGCAACCAAAAAACCCCCCGCAAAAAAACGGCTTTCGGCGACTGCTGGGAAGCCGCGGGGCTGTTTTAAAAGGTGACAGCCGGCCTGGGGGGCTTCCCAGCACCCCCCCGAACCCGGGTTCGGGGTTCGGGGGGTGCTGGCAAGCCCCCCAGGCCGGCTGCGACCTTTTAAAACAGCCGCGCCGCTTCCCAGCTGTCTCCTGAAGCCGAACGCTAAAGCCGAACTTCCGCGTTCGGCTTTGGGAGACAGCTGGGAAGCGGCGCGGCTGTTTTAAAAGGTCACAGCCGGCCTGGGGGGCTTCCCAGCAACCTCCCGAACCGAACCCGGGGTTCAGCAAAATTTTGCCTCTTCTTACAAACTTTGTTCGAGTTACGAACCGGCGTTCGAGAGGCTTCTGGGAAGCCCCGCCGCCCGGCTGTCACCTTTTAAAACAGCCGCGCGGCTTCCCAGCAGTCTCCGAACGCCGGTTCGTAACTCGAAAAAAGTTCGTAAGAAGAGGCAAAATTTTTCTGAACCCCGGGTTCGTATCACGAGTTGTTCGTAAGATGAGGGGTTCATATCTTGAGGTACCACTGTACAGGGAAAATTTAAAAAGCTAAAAGAAAAAAAAGTGCTATGAGAAAAAAAGTGATGACTGACTTTTTTTTCAGTGCATTGAAATACATAAATTACATAAAGACCACTTTTGGTTTACATTTCACAATATTTCAAGCTATTTTTACAGTAATCATTCTCATCACCAAAATCTAAAATCAAAGTTTCATTTCCCCCCCAGTTTCGAGCAAAACATCGAGATGCAGTTTCCAAGTTGAAACAAAACTAGAGATGTTTTTCTATTTAATTTGAAGAGTTTAGGCGGAGTTGTACCTGAGTCCATCAGACCCTGAGTTGGCTGGGATATTCTGGGAGTTGAAGTCCTCACATCTTAACATGGCTAAGGTTGGGAAACTCTGTTACAGCAAGACCTGAAAACAGCCCACCGTTTAGCTGGGATTCAGGAAACTAATTTGGTTTTCCTGCTAATAGATACTATGCCTTGTTTATTCTGTGGTAGAAAGCTTCAAGGCCTCCAAGTTAGTTTGTTATTTTATATCTATCTGTCTATCTATAGGTCTTGGCATATTCGGGTTTCTTCCTGTATAAGGGAAGAAACCCGAATATGTCAAGACCTACATACCTACACCCGTGAAAGTCCACGAAAACATATGGGGACATGATCGAAACATTTAAATATGTTAAAGGGTTAAATAAGGTTCAGGAGGGAAGTGTTTTTAATAGGAAAGTGAACACAAGAACAAGGGGACACAATCTGAAGTTAGTTGGGGGAAAGATCAAAAGCAACGTGAGAAAATATTATTTGACTGAAAGAGTAGTAGATCCTTGGAACAAACTTCCAGCAGACGTGGTTGGTAAATCCACAGTAACTGAATTTAAACATGCCTGGGATAAACATATATCCATCCTAAGATAAAACACAGAAATAGTATAAGGGCAGACTAGATGGACCATGAGGTCTTTTTCTGCCGTCAGTCTTCTATGTTTCTATGTTTCTATATTTCTATATGTGTGTGTGTGTAACATATTTTTGCTGATAATGAAAAGGAAGGGAGACTAGTATAGATCTATTCAAGCTATTTTGCTCTCATCAGCTAGCCATACCTTTACCGGGATTTACCTGTAAAGCAGTAGCTTTAACTTAAGGTAGCCCATCTGGTCCTAGTGTTTTATTGCTCTTTTATCTCTTAATCGCTTCTGATAATTCCATCATTGATATTTGTTCATTTAACATAGTTTTCACTGTTTTAGGTACTTTGCGTAATTCCGCTTTTTACAAATATTGTTTAATTTTCTCTTCTGAAACTTTCTCTTGCTCATACAGCTTTTCATAATAGTCTTGAATTATTATTTTTTTATCCTCATTTTGACAGTGTAAGGTTCCTTTCTCATTACTCTTACTATGTATCAACTTCTTCTCTTTCTTTGTTTTCAATTTATATGCCAACCATCTTCCTGCTTTACAGTGATCCCTCGATTAGCACGGTCTCGATTAGTGCGAAACGCTACAACACGGTTTTTCAAAAAATATTAATTAAAAAATACTCCACGGTTTTTTTGCTATACCACGGTTTTTCCCACCCGATGACATCATACGTCATCACCAAGAGTCACTTCTCTGTCTCTTTCTCTTTCTTTCCTGTCATTCTCTGCTTCAATCATTTTCTCATTTCTCTTTTTTTCTCCCCTTTTTTCTATCATTTCTCTCTCTCTTTCTTCCTCTCTCACACTCTCTTCCTCCCTCTCTCATCTCTTTCTTTCCTTCTCTCTCTTTCCTTCTCTCTCCCCCCCACCACTTGCCCACGAGAAGAAAAAAAGCAACCTCTGCCGGGCAGCTCCCCTTGTGCCCCCGCTTTGTGCCTGCCTCTTGTCCCTCTCTTTTGGGGATTTTTTTCCCTTTTCTGTCTGAGTGCGTCTGTGTGAGCGCGAGAGAGGGAGTGCGTGTATGTGTGTGTGTGTCTGTTGCGGCTTGGGCTGGTCGGCCTCGGAGGCGGGAGAAGGCGAAGAGGTAACAAGCGGGGAACCCGGCGGGGTGGATGGCGGCGGCGGCATGTGTGTGTGTGGTGGCCGTCTTCAGCTTGGGGTCGCCGCCGGCGTGCTCGAAGGACGCACCGCCGCCCGCCTTGGAGCCCTCGAAAGCCTCGTCGTCTTCTGTGCTCTGCTCGCCGCTGCTCTCCAAGCAGGGCGCAGCGGCTGGGAGCGCGCGCCTTTTCTCCCCTGCGTGGATCCTGGCTAGCCGTCGCGCCTCTCTTGAAGATGGGGAGTCTGGCGACGCGCTGTTTTCCCCCACCGAGGACAATCGGGGTAAACTCTTTTGGTTGGGAACCAACCGGCCCGGTGCTCTTTTGGCTCTCTTGGGGTTTCCCCTTTGCCTGGGCAGCAGGAAGACCCAGGGAAGGTTCCTTTGGCCGCCCAACAGCTGATCTGCTCCGCAGCGTGGCAGCAGCGAGGAGCCGAAGATGGGGTTTCCCCTTTGCCTGGGCAACGGGGAAACTCCATCTTCGGCTCCTCGCTGCTTCCGCGCTGCGGAGCAGATCAGCTGTTGGGCGGCCAAAGGAACCTTCCCTGGGTCTTCCCCGCTGCCCACACGCAAACTCCACCATCCGCACCACTATAACACGGAAAATCGATTAGCGCGGGAGGTCTTGGAACGTAACCCCCGCGCTAATCGAGGGATCACTGTATTCGCATTTTCAAAGAAATATTGTTTAGCATTTTTTATTTTTTGTGTGTGCCAGTTCTTCTTTATCTAGTAGATTCATTTTATGTTTTATTAGTTCCATTTAAGTTTTTTAAAAAATCTTTTTATTTGGTTCTTCCTGTAACTTAATTCCAGTCTCTTGTGTTCTATTAATGTCTTTTGATTTGGCTTCTTTTTGGTTTGTTTGTTCTCTTTGTTTTTTAGGTATGACAATCACAGGGAAGCTCTTTTGAAAGGGGGCGTTGATGGAGGCTATCAAGACGACAGTCTGGATTTGGTCCAGTACTTCACCGTTACATGCTATTCTGGTTATGACGATGATAAAAAGGTCAGGCTTAAGCAGTGAAGGGCTGCAGATTCTTTTTTTTACTACCACACTGTGGGTGTGGCTTATTTGTGTGGGTGTGGTTTGTCAGCCATGTGATTAGGTGGGAGTGGTTTGGCGATCATGCAACCAGAGTGGCTTAAAGGTCACGTGACTGGCTTAAAGGTGGCCAACCTGACGTCACTCACGTCAAGGGTTTGGGTTAGTGTTAGGGTGCCTGGCCTCTCCTCACCTCAAAGAGATACAATTTCCTTGTCTATTTACTATTACTGAACATCTAAAATATACTATTTAATTCTATGTATATATGCCATATGTGTACATACACATTATGCACAGGCACAAATGTTTTTGACGTTTTTTAACAATTGCACTTAATTTAATTTAATTTATTAGATTTGTATGCCGCCCCTCTCCGAAGACTTGGGGTGGCTCACAACAACAACAGTACAATATACAAAGTACCAATCCAATATAAGTTAAAAAAATGAATTAAAAACCCATAAATATTAAAAACAATCATTACTACACAATCACACCATTCTCACATATTACAGTCAAAAAAGGTGGTGGTGGGAGAAAAATAGTTATTCCCCCCATGCCTGGCGACATAGATAGGTCTTCAACATCTTGCGGAAGGCGGCAAGAGTGGGGGCAATTCGAATCTCCGGGGGGAGTTGATTCCAGAAGGCCGGGGCCACCACAGAGAAGGCTCTTCCCCTGGGTCCAGCCAAATGGCATTGTTTAGTCGACGGGACCCGGAGAAGGCCAACTCTGTGGGACCTGATTGGCCGCTGGGATTCGTGCAGTAGAAGGCGGTCCCGGAGGTATTCTGGTATTCTGGTTAATTACCACAAATTCATTTAATGATTGTGATAATTTCCTTAACCACCACTGCAAAATGTCAATAATGTGATGACTCGCTTTACAACTGTCATGACTTCTGCTGATTCAGCTAGAGAGAAGTCGTTTATATGTGGAAGGAGATAGAACACTTTTATGTGATTAGAAATATGAGGAGATGAAACCTTTTAAGTCTGCCAGCTCCATTTGCAATCCGTTTGCCAGCTCTGTCTGATTCACCTCAAAGCATCTTTCGGCTGTGGCGAGGAGGGCGTTTGCCCAGGTTCGCCTGGTGCACCAGTTGCGGCCCTATCTGGACAGGGAGTCATTGCTCACAGTTGCTCATGCCCTCATCACCTCGAGGTTCGATTACTGCAACGCTCTCTACATGGGGCTACCTTTGAAAAGTGTTCAGAAACTTCAGATCGTGCAGAACGCAGCCGCGAGAGCCATCATGGGGCTTCCAAAATTCGCCCATGTTTTTTCAACACTCCGTGGCTTGCATTAGCTGGCGATTGGTTTCTGGTCACAATTCAAAGTGTTGGTCATGACCTTTAAAGCCCTACATGGCATTGGACCAGAGTACCTCCAGAACGCCTGCTACCGCACGAACCCCAGCGACCGATAAGGTCCCACAGAGTTGGCCTTCTCTGGGTCCCGTCGACTAAACAATGTCGTTTGGCAGACCCCAGGGGAAGAGCCTTCTCTGTGGCGGCCCCGACCCTCTGGAACCAACTCCCCCTGGAGAATAGAACTGCCCCCATCCTCTTTGTCTTTCGTAAACTACTCAAAACTCACTTATACCACCAGGCATGGGGGAGTTGAGACACCTTTCCCCCAGGCTTTTTTATACTTTGTTTTATGTTTGGTATGAATATGCTGTTTGGTTTTTTAAATAATGATAGGGTTTTATATGTTTTTTAACATTAGATTTGTTCCATTACTATATTGTTTTTATTACTGTTGTGAGCCGTCCCGAGTCTTCGGAGAGGGGCGGCATACAAATCTAATAGATAATAATAATAATAATAATAATAATAATAATAATAATAATAATAATAATAAAAGCAACATTGGCTCTCAAGACAGGAACCCAGTGGAGAGCTCACTGTTGACAGCTCAGAAAATGAAACCATTATTCCAGACATTGTTGTGCCAAAGTCTTCTGCAGTTAACAAGCCTCTTTTTCTCTCTGAATGATCATATTGTTTGTTTCAGGGATTCTATGCAGTCTATCGGCACGTCTTCGAAATGATTGCAAAGGAAGAAGAGGAATCCATAGTTGATGAAGATTTTGAAGGATTTCCAAACTTTGGAGACTCTCAGAGCGACTATGACACGGTAACAATTCTGAAATTCATACTTGGCCAGTTGCCTTGTTAGGGTCGGCTCAGGTGGCACCAACTTATCTATAAGCTTTTGACATCACCGGAACTTTTCCTTAATTAAAGAAAAGGGGAAAAACTTGTGGCCTTCAACTCCCAGAATTCGTTGGAAAGCAAAACGCGAGCAGAAGAAAGGAGTTTCCGTTTTAATTCCAGAGATCAGCATAGTATGCAGCTTTAGTACAGAACAGTTGAAATAAGCCATGCCCAGACTCCTTGCTGTCTCCTCCTTTGGTGCTCACACAGCAAATACAGTGGTACCTCTACTTACGAACTTAATTCGATCTGTGACCAGCTTCTTAAGTAAAAAAGTTTGTAAGAAGAAGCAGTTTTCCCCATAGGAATCAATGTAAAAGCAAATAATATGTGCGATTGGGAAACCACAGGGAGGCTGGAGGCCCTATTTTCTCCCAGGAGACTCCTAGAGAGGCCTCATAGAGGCTTCTCCCCACCTTTTCTGGCCCTGTTTCCTCCCAGGAGATTTCTAAAGAGGCCCCACAGAGGCTTCTCCCCACCTTTTCCGGCCCTGTTTCCTCCCAGGAGATTCCTAGAGAGGCCCCACAGAGGCTTCTCCATGACTTTTCCGGCCCTGTTTCCTCCCAGGAGATTCCTAGAGAGGCCCCACAGAGGCTTCTCCCCACCTTTTCCGGCCCTGTTTCCTCCCAGGAGATTCCTAGAGAGGCCCCACAGAGGCTTCTCCCCACCTTTTCCGGCCCTGTTTCCTCCCAGGAGATTCCTAGAGAGGCCCCACAGAGGCTTCTCCCCACCTTTTCCGGCCCTGTTTCCTCCCAGGAGATTCCTAGAGAGGCCCCATAGAGGCTTCTCCCTGCCTTTTCTGGTTACAGTTTTGGAGGCTCGAGTTGGTAAGTAGAAAATGGTTCTTGAGAAGAGGCAAAAAAATCTTGAACACCCAGTTCTTATCTAGAAAAGTTTGTAAGTAGAGGCATTCTTAGGTAGAGGTACCACTGTACTGTTTCATTTTCAAAATAGTCTTCAACTCTCTTACACACTGGGGGGATGTTAGCCAGGTGAATACCAATGGATGCTGGTAGTCAGAGGCAGAATTCACACACACACACACTCATTTTCCTCCACAAAAACTAAGATCCATCTTATACGCCAGTGTGACTTATACATTGAAAAATACGGTAGTTTATCTGCTACCATGTGCTGTAATTTAACTATGCAGACTCAGTTTTAATCAATGACTATAACAATATCACTGCCTTGTGATTGGCCTCTTTTAATTGTTGGCCAATGTCAATGTCTCTGTTTTTCTCCCTGTCTCCGATTAGGTGGTCCATTGCTTTTATGCGTACTGGCAGAGTTTCTGTACCCAGAAGAACTTTGCATGGAAGGAAGAATATGACACTCGGCACGCGTCCAACCGCTGGGAAAAGCGAGCCATGGAAAAGGAGAACAAGAAAACCCGAGACAAAGCCAGGAAGGAAAGGAACGAACTGGTCCGTGAACTGGTGGCGTTTGTGCGGAAAAGAGACAGGCGAGTTCAGGCCCACCGGAAACTCTTGGAAGAGCAGAACGCAGAGAAGGCTAAGAAGTCAGAAGAGCTACGGAGGCAGCAGAGACTGAAACAGGCCAAGTATGATGATTTGGATCAGTGATTTTCAGCCTGGGTGGTTTTCTAGAATTTCAGGCAGCATGCTGCATGAACACTATCTTTAAAATGGTGCAGATCCCAAAAGGCAACACAATCATTAAAAATGGGAACTAACTAAAACAGGAACTAACATAATTTTTTTCCAAGCCAGGTGCTTTCCAGAATGTATAGGTAGTGGCCATGCTAGCTGCGGAATTCTTGTCTAACTGATGTTTCTATCTGGCCTAAGCTCAAAGACCATAATTTTAATTTTAATAATTTTAATTTTAATAATTTTAATTTTAGCCGCCCCGAGTCTTTGGAGAGGGGCGGCATACAAATCTAAATAATAAATAAATAAATAAATAAATAATTTTAATTTTAATAATTTTAATTTTAATAATTTTAGTTTTAATCATTTTAATTTTAATCATTTTAATTTTAATCATTTTAATTTTAATTTATTTATTTTTTATTTTATTTTTTTTATTTATTTTCGCTGGCAGTTGTTCTGTCGGGCTCTCTGGCATACTCCTCCCCAAAATTCACAGGTACAAATTTCAGACACACACACGTTTGAAAATTCAAAACAATGTTCTTTATAATGAAAAGTCACTTAAACCAAGCCCTCTTTTGGTATAGCAAAGAGCACTCGTCTCCAAACAAACTGGTAATTTGTACAAGTCCCTTATCAGTTCTGTGATACTTATCTTGCAGCTGTGAGGCAATTCACAGTTCTTCTTCTTTCACAAAGTGACACACACTTTGCTCTGGTTTAGTTTCAAAGCGGGGAAAAATCAGCACACAAAAAGTCAAAGTCAGTAAAGCAGGCACGAAACACAACGATCAGATAATGCTCCACAATGGCCAAACCCACAGGCTGCTATTTATAGCAGCCTCACTAATTACCACAGCCCCACCCAACCACAGGTGGCCTCATTTTCTTTGATAATAATCTCTCAGTTGTTGTTGCCTATGCATCGCTCTCTGCATGCGTGGCTGTGTCATTAACTCTTGTTCTGAATCCAAGGAGGAGCTAAATAATTGACCTCCTTCTGAGCTGTCTGCCACCCTCTCCTCCTCCCTGTCACTCATGTCTTCTTGGTCGGAGGAGCCTTCATCAGCAGATTCCACCGGGGGCAAAACAGGCCTGCAGCATGTGGATGTCTCCCCCACATCCACAGTCCTTGGGGCAGGAGCAGGGCCAGAGCTAACCACAACAGCAGTGGGCCAGTCCTTTGCTGTTTCCAGGACGGCCCCGCGGGCCAGATCTAAGCACCCCATTGGCCTTGAGTTTGACATGCCTGGTTTAGGGTATTACCCAATGCCAGGCTATGAGAATCCCTGCCTTTTGCTTCCCTCTTCTTTTCAAAGGCTGGCTGAGCAGTACAAGGAGCAGAGCTGGATTACCATGTCTGATCTAGAGCGAGAACTTCAGCAGATGGAAGCTCAATATGAAAAGGAGTTTGGAGATGGTTCTGATGGGGAAGAAGAGGAAGAAGCAGAAGAGAGGAAAGAGAACCAAGAAGAGGGTGAGGATCAACTGGCGGTTGGTTGCTCCTTAAGAGCAAGTGCGAACTGTTTTTCTTGGAATAGTTTGCTTGGGTGCCTAATTTCCTCTATTGATGTCCAGAATAAGGACTTCATAACTATTAAGTAAACATTAACACAACTTGTGGAGCGTTGATTCTCACTGTTGCAATTTGGTAGCTATTCCTCCCTTTTACCAAGAGATTGATTTTCTCAATCAGTATTCTGTGATCCCTGGACCAGATCAGTCCTGAGTGGCGCAGTTCTCTCCATGTGATTCCTGGATATTTTACTCTTGCAGTTGTTGAAGGTCCCTTCAACTCTGCTGATTTCCTGCTCTCCTGTAGAGATGTAGGGAGGTAGGGAAAGCAAGTAGGATGCTTGGCTGCATAGCTAGAGGTATAACAAGCAGGAAGAGGGAGATTGTGATCCCCTTATATAGAGCGCTGGTGAGACCACAGTTGGAATACTGTGTTCAGTTCTGGAGACCTCACCTACAAAAAGATATTGACAAAATTGAACGGGTCCAAAGACGGGCTACAAGAATGGTGGAAGGTCTTAAGCATAAAACGTATCAGGAAAGACTTCATGAACTCAATCTGTATAGTCTGGAGGACAGAAGGAAAAGGGGGGACATGGTTGAAACATTTAAATATGTGAAAGGGTTAAATAAGGTTCAGGAGGGAAGTGTTTTTAATAGGAAAGTGAACACAAGGACAAGGGGACACAGTCTGAAGTTAGTTGGGGGGAAGATCAAAAGCAACATGAGAAAATATTATTTTACTGAAAGAGTAGTAGATCCTTGGAACAAACTTCCAGCAGACGTGGTAGATAAATCCACAGTAACTGAATTTAAATATGCCTGGGATAAACATATATCCATCCTAAGATAAAATACAGGAAATAGTATAAGGGCAGACTAGATGGACCATGAGGTCTTTTTCTGCCGTCAGACTTCTTTGTTTCTATGTTTCTATGTACTAGTTTGGTTACGTAAGCACTTAAATTCATAGCTCGATATTGGTAATAGAACAGGGGTGTCAAAATGGATTTCTTTGAGGGCCAGATCAGCATTGGGGGGCAGAGATGGGACAGATGCCTCCTGCAGCACCTTGCTGGCCAAAATGGGGTGTGCAGAGGCCCCACGCGGCCCATTTTTGGCCTCCTGCAGCATTCTGCTGGCCGAAAATGGGAAGTGGGGGGGTGTCTCACGGGGCCTCCATGCACCTCATTTTTGGCCAGCAGAGGCACTACGGGCTAGTCCTTTGAGATTTCCAGGCCAGCCCCATGGGTCAGATTTAAGCACTCCCTGCTTCAGGAGGCTGAAAACAGGCCACAGAGGGGGGAGCACTCAGCCTCCTTGCAGCCCATTTTGGCCAATGGAGGCACTGTGGGTCAGTCCTTCGATATTTCCAGGCCAGCTCCATGGGCCACATTTAAGCCCCCCCTGCTTAAATCTGAGCTGAGCTTGACACCCCTGCAATAGAAGAAAAGATGGTCCGATCATCAACCGTCTTACACAGAAATATATGTATGTATTTCAGACAAATTAAGTGAAGAACACGATGCTGCCAACCTTTTGGATGAGCTCTACTGTCCCGCTTGTGACAAATCCTTTAAGACAGAGAAAGCGTAAGTTTTTCTTTAGATGCAAACTAAAATGTGGATCAGCTCACCTGCCTTGTTTTATTCAAACCCTTTCTTGGTCACCATCGGGCATCCTTTCCTGTTCAGCCGGCTTATGACACAACCCTTCAATTAAAGGGAAAAAATAGCCAAAGCAGACACACACACGGGAGAATGCAATTAAAGTTTCTTTATCCAAACAAAAGAGCAGCAAAACTCCCTTTTTAAATTCAAAGGGATTTCTTGTACAAACAAAACACACTTGAATACAGTAAGATAACGAAGACAAGAAAGAAATCCAGGCAATAAACCAGTAACTGTGAAATTTGTCACAGCTACTGTTTTTCAGACCTTGCAAAACTCACAATGATTTATAATCCTAAAGTCCTGAAATCCAAACAGAGTCCTGAGCACAATACTGAAACAGCAAGTCACGGTCCAAACAAGTACGATCAGATAATCTTTGTTAGTACAGGATACATGATTGTTAGGGATTGCCATTGTAAACTGCATATTGTAATGAGTTAATGTGAGAGTTAATGTGCACTTAAAGGGTTAACTTGTACTTGCACAGTTAATATTCAAGGCTGTTTCGTCACTTCCTCATTGAAGCTGTAAAAGCTCATTATTTTGCTCGGTCATTTCCTTTACTTTAGTTTTGCCTGAGACAGGGGAGTTGTATTAGCTTCGTGCTTGTATTAGCTTCGTGCTTTATCTATATTGTGTTTAAGCTTCGTGCTTGTATAAGCTTTGTGTTTTTATCTATATTGTATTTTAGCTTTCATGCTTGTTATCTATATTGTGTTTTGCTTTGTGCTAATCTTGTAATTGCTCAGTGCATATTATTCTGTATTTGCTTCGTGCTTATTCTGGATTGTTTACATTTTGTTTATATGTAAATAATACTTATTTAACTAAGTCTGTGTCTTGGCTTTATCACCCATCCACGCTCTGTTAAAATTCTCTGCTCGGTATTGTCGAAGGTTTCATAGCATAGCTAACCGAGACAAGCCAACAATCTTCCACACTGCGAGGCCGGCACGCTGCCAATTTAACAGCAGCCCTAATTACTTGAACCCCACCCAAACACAGGTGGACTCAACTATCTTCTGTAATACTTTTGAAGCTGTTCTCTCCTATGCATAGTTCTACGCATGCGTGGGTCTATCATTGTTTCCTCATCCGAATCTAACGAAGATAAGGAGGATTGGCTTCTCCTTGGGCTGCCTGCCAAGCCCCCCTCATCCATCTCACCGACACTTCCTTCTTCAAAGGATAATTCACTAGCCGACTCTTGTCGGCAGCAAAACAGGCCTGTGACATTTGCATGTTTCCCCCACATCCACCTCCGCAGGAGCTGGGCCAGAGATAACCACAACCCTTGCAAACCATGCAAACTGTTCAATTTCTTTTTGAATAAAGGGCAGCTGTTCTTTCTGGACTCAAATCTTGTCCCTCGTAGTAACATCCCTCTGATCTCTCTCTCTCTGTAGGATGAAGAACCATGAGAAGTCCAAGAAGCACCGGGAGATAGTGGCTTTGCTCCGGCAGCAGTTAGAAGAAGAGGAAGAAGCATTTTCTGTCTCCACGGTTGAAGAGAACGGGTGGAACAGCGAAGAGGAGGCAGAAGAACCAATGGCCAAACAAAAGTATTTTTATGGAAAATATGCAGCAATTCAGACTTCCAAAGAACAGACATTGTTTCTGGTTTCCAAAGCTTCATGAGGGAGCCGGCCAGGTGTCTTATTTCAGGATGTGTCATCCCATGCTCCATGCTCATTTTCCCTAGCACTTGACAGACAGACAATTAACAATCTATTTGAATTGATTGGTTTTGATTGATTTTATTATTAATTGGACTTTTATGCCGCCTCTCTTTGAGGACTCGGGGCGGCTCACAGCATACAATAAAATAACGTATAACAGCCTAAATCCAATTAATTAAATATAAAATCTAAAAAATCTAAAAAAACCCAAAACCATTTAAAAACCCAGTCATTCCCATTCGATCAACTTTCTCTCAACACTTTCATCGGCCAGGGGAAAAGGATATAATCGGCCCAAACCTGGCGGCATAAATGAGTCTTAAGAGTCTTGCGGAAGGCAAGGAGGGTGGGGGGAGCTAATTCCAGAGGGCTAGGGCCCCCACAGAGAAGGCTCTTCCCCTAGGTCCCGCCAAATGACATTGTCTAGTTTTGTATTTAATCCTCTCTCAGCTTCTTTTCTTTAACCTTCATGGTTTCTCTGAGTTCATCAATCTGTTCTTTCTCTGCCAAGATACATGCTTTCCCCTTCCTCTATAACAGGGGTGTCAAACACAAGGCTCATGGGCTGGATGTGGCCCGCGATCAGCGGTGGGGAGCAGCTTTTGGTCAGGTGCGCCATCCCGGTAGGAAATTCCGGGATGTGCATGCAGCTGTGCGTTACCAATGTGCACACTCACACCTCTGCGTGAGATTTGGTTTCTGGGCATGCACAGCAAGCGAAACTTTGTGTGAGAATTTCAGCAATTTTTAATTTTTACACAACATCCTCAGCGAAAATTGCTGAAATCTCATTTACGCATGCATTCTCAAGCGAAATTTCGCTTGCCGCGCATGCGCAGAAGCCCAATCCCGTGCATATGCGCCTGCGATGACCTCCAAGGACAAACCGGTAGCGCTGAGGACAAGCAATCCTTCACTGCTCGCAATGTTGTCAGATCCAGCCTGCAGGGCCATCCTGGAAAATATATAATCTGCATTGGTTGCCGATCAGTTTCTGGTCACAATTCAAAGTATAAAGCCTATAAAGCCCTTCATGGCACCAGACCAGAATATCTCCAGGACCGCTTTCTGCTGCACGAATCCCAGCGATTGGTTAGGTCCCACAGAGTTGGCCTTCTCCGGGTCCCGTCGACTAAACAATGTCCTCTGGCGGGACCCAGGGGAAGAGCCTTCTCTGTGGCGGCCCCAACCCTCTGAAACCAGCTCCCCGGAGATTAGAATTACCCCCACCCTCCTTGTCTTTCATAAACTTTTTAAAACCCACCTCTGTCGCCAGGCATGGGGGAACTGAGACATCTCCCCCGGGCCTATACAGTTTATGCATGGTATGTTTGTGTGTATGTTTTCTTTTTAATAAGGGGTTTTTAGTGACTTTTAATTTTTAGATTTGTTATATATTGTGTTATTATTGTTGCGAGCCACCCCGAGTCTACGGAGAGGGGCGACATACAAATCTAATTAATAATAATAATAATAATAATAATAATAGTAGTAGTAGTAGTAGTAGTAGTAGTAGTAATAATAATAATAATAATAATGGGGCTGCCCGTGTTGCTTCGGCTTAGTCTACCCAATACGAAGAGGACATGTTGGACTAGCACAGTTTCACCCCCAGTCTACCCAATCCAAAGAGGGAACGTGCCAGGGAGACATATGTCATCTCCAGCTGATTTTTGGCCTTCTTTTTGGCCCTTTTCACTCTCCTCAGGCTTCAGGGAAGCCTCTTGAAGCCTGGGGACAGCAAAAAAAGGCCCAACGGCCCAAGCGGAAGTTAGGAAATGAACTTCCGGTTGGCCCATTGGGCTGTTTTTCACCATCTTCAGGGTTCAGGGAAGCCCCAACCGAAAGTTTGAAGTTCGAGTTGGTCTGTTTGGCACTTTTTCTCCATCCCCAGACTTTAGAAGTCCAGAGGCTTCAGTGAGGCCTGTTCGCATGCACCGAGGGGAGGGGGGCAATGCCGTGGGGTTGTGCGCATACACGAAGGAGCAGTGCAGGGGTTGTGTATGGTTTTAAGGGAGGTTAAAATTGGTTGTTTTGACATTGTGGCTTTTTTTCTCTCCTTAATAGGCTGTCAAAGAAACAGCGAAGGAAGCAAAGAACAGCAGGGGTAAGTTTTTGTTCTTTTTTTAAAGCTGGGATTTCCCTTGGGATGCTTTCATGTTCCGATCTGCAGAATCAATGGTGGCACTATTGATTGATTGATTCATTCATTCATTCATTCATTCATTCATTCACTTATTGGACTTTCATGCTGCCCTTCTACGAGGACTTGGGGCGGTTTACAACATATAACGGAACAATATATAATGTCTTAAACTCAATTAATTTAAATTTATAATCTAAAAAACCCCAGAAAACCATAAGAAAACAGTCATTCCCATTCGGTCAACTTACTCTTAACATATTCATTGGCCAGGGAGCTAGAGTCTAGTGGCCCCAAGCCTGGCAGCCTAAGTGAGTCTTGAGACTCTTACGGAAGGCGAGGAGGGTGGGGGCAGTGTGAATCTCTGGGTGGAGCTGATTTCAGAGGGCTGGGGCCCACACAGAGAAGGCTCTTCCCCTAGGCCCTGCCAAACGACATTATCTATTTGACGGGACCTGGAGAAGGCCAACTCTGTGGGACCTGACCTTTCGCTGGGACTCATACGCCAGGAGGTGGTCCAGCAAATAATCTGGTCCAATGCTATGTAGGGCTTTATAGGCCATAACCAACACTTTGAATTGAATCCGGAAACCAATTGGCAGCCAGTGCAATCCGTGGAGTGTTGGAGAGATATGCGCATATCTGGGCAAGCTCATGACTGCTTGCGCGGCTGCATTCTGCACAATTTGCAGTTTCCGAACGCTGTTCGAAGGTAGCACCATGTAGAGAGCATTGCAGTAGTCGAACCTCGAGGTGATAAGGGCATGAATGACTGAGCAGTGACTCCCTGTCCAAGTAGGGCCGCAACTGGTGCACCAGGGGAACCTGGGCAAACGCTCCCTCTCACCACAGCCGAAAGGTGATGTTCTAATGTCAGCTGTGGGTCGAGGGGGATGCCCTCTCTGAACGGGTCAAAAGTCATCCTCCCCCCGGTTGATGGGCAAACAGAAGGAAGTGTCCTTGGGAGGCAGAACCCACAGCTACTCCATCTTGCGAGGCTGAGTTTGAGCTTGTTAGCACCCATCCAGACCCTAACAGCCTCCAAACACCGGCACATCACTTCCACTGCTTCACTGAGTGGACACGGGGTGGAGATGTATAGCTGAGTATCATTAGCATACTGATGACAACTCACCCTGTGTCCTCGGATGATCTCACCCAGCTGTTTCATGTAATATATGTTCAGTTCTGGAGACCTCACCTACAAAAAGATATTGGCAAAATTGAACGGGTCCAAAGCCGGGCTACAAGAATGGTGGAAGGTCTTAAGTATAAAACGTATCAGGAAAGACTTAATGAACTCAATCTGTATAGTCTGGAGGACAGAAGGAAAAGGGGGGACATGATCGAAACATTTAAATATGTTAAAGGATTAAATAAGGTTCAGGAGGGAAGTGTTTTTAATAGGAAAGTGAACACAAGAACAAGGGGACACAATCTGAAGTTAGTTGGGGGAAAGATCAAAAGCAACATGAGAAAATATTATTTTACTGAAAGAGTAGTAGATCCTTGGAACAAACTTCCAGCAGACGTGGTTGGTAAATCCACAGCAACTGAATTTAAACATGCCTGAGATAAACATATATCCATCCTAAGATAAAGTACAGAAAATAGTATAAGGGCAGACTAAGGTATAAGATGGACCATGAGGTCTTTTTCTGCCGTCAGTCTTCTATGTTTCTATGTTTGTTTGTTTGTTTGTTTATTAGATTTGTATGCTGCCCCTCTCCGAAGACTCGGGATGGCATACAAATCTGTTTAACTGTGGTCTCAACTGTGGACTACCTCTATCTAGGCCATTATCTCCCATTTGTTCCTCTGAAGACGCTCCTGTTCTTCCAACAGACCCCAGAGGACTTTCCCAAGGACAACGTTCCTGAGCCGCAAGTCGAAGAGCCGAGCCCAGTTAGCAGTAATGACCCAGAGACGATATCTCCAGAATCAGAAAACGTCAGCAAAATCTACAATTTGGACGACGCTGGAGAACATTCAGCACCTACAGTAGATTCCAAAACTGAAGCAAAAAGGTAAACATAGATACCAAAGAGAGTTGTTGCTAGCGAAATATAAAGGCTTTTGACTTGTGAAAATTCAATTTAGTTTAATTTTATTTATTTAACACCTTGCAGAGTCTGAGGGGTGTACAGTCATAATAAAATAATACAATATAAAATGTGAAACAATAAACAATGGTAATACAATGTATTATTATTATTATTATTATTATTATTATTATTATTATTATTAATATTAATATTATTATTATTATTATTATTATTAATTAGATTTGTATGCCGCCCCTCTCCGAAGACTCAGGGCGGTTCACAACAGTAATAGAAACAATATAACAGTGAGACAAATCTAATATTAAAATAAAACATATCTAAAAACCCCAACAATTTAAAACCATACAATACATACGTACCAAACATAAAATATAAATGCCTTGGGGAGGATGTCTCAGTTCCCCCATGGCTGGCGATAAAGGTGGGTCTTGAGTAATTTGCGAAAGACAAGGAGGGTGGGGGCCGTTCTAATCTCTGGAGGGAGTTGATTCCAGAGGGCCGGGGCCGCCACAGAGAAGGCTCTTCCCCTGGGGCCCGCCAAACGACATTGTTTGGTCGACGGGACCAGGAGAAGGCCAACTCTGTGGGACCTTATCGGCCGCTGCGATTCGTGCGGTAGAAGGTGGTTCCGGATGTATTCTGTTCCAATGCCATGTAGGGCTTTAAAGGTAATTACCAACACTTTGAATTGTGACCGGAAACCAATCAGCAGCCAGTGCAGGCCACGGAGTATGAAACTGGGCTGGGGTGCTACAATACATATAAAACAGTAATGGGCAGCCAAAATTTTTACTGCCACACTGTGAGTGTGGCTTATTTTGTGGGTGTGGCTTAATGGTCATGTGACTGGGTAGGAGTGGCTTGCCGGCCATGTGACCAGGTGGGAGTGGCTTGAACGATCCTCATCGTCCAAGTGAACTGTTAAGTGCTCGACTTACAACTTTACCAGTGTCGCTTGCTGAGGTGACAATTTGCTTTGCGTTTCCCACACTCTCCTTCCTGGGTCACGTCCCCCCCTGCCTCAGGCTGGGTAGCTAGGCTGCCAGAAGCATAAATGCTGCCAGTGCCTCTTCCACCCATGCCTTCTGCTTGCACCTCCGGCAGGAGGTAGCCATGGGAAGCTGGAGGGGAGCCGGGCAGGAGAGAGGGAAGCTCATCAAGGCCAGGAAGGCCAGCAGCAGCAGCAACAGTGGGAAAAAGGAGAGCCTAGCCGAGCCCAGTAATCCAGCAAGTGACTGCCACCGATCACCTGGAGTTGTGCACGCAGCTTAATTTCCGCTGGTGGAACTGTGTTCCACTCCGTCCTGCCTGTGCCCACCCCTGATATAAACCATCAATGTATGTCTAAGGATTGTTCCTTTAAGAGGAGTGTGCCAGTTGACCATAAGAGGGAGCCAACAGAGTTCCTCTTGGGGGGAATATTATTGATTAGTTGCTGTGTGTATAGAGCTGTGTGCTGATACTGGTTTGTATATGATAGTTTGGCTTATATTTGTATGATTGGATTATATAACGACTTCTCTTTTTTCTTTTTAAAAAAATATTTTTTATTTACAAGACTATATACAAAGACAGAACAACATATAAACATCAATAGACAATATGCAATGTACAATAACAACGGAAAATACATTTAAAAGGTTGTGCTATGAATATTCTCAATATCCTGATATAGTATAGTTAAATAATTACATTGTATATAAATAAGAGATAAAGTTAAGTATGAAATAGCAGAAAAATTATAAGTAGATAGGTTTGGTTTTCGTAAATATCATATTTCATTCTTTTACTAAAATAGAATAAACACCAAACTGCTATTTTTGTATACATACAATCACAATTGTTAATTAATCAGATTGTCTTCTCTTTTTTCCCCTATTGTATATCCGTATATACTGTACATATTCTATATGTACTATTCTGGTTTATTTGACTGAATAGCTGCCACATTTACTCTGTATTAAGTCTGTTTTAGGGATATTATATTTTTTGTAAGCAATCTAACAAACAATATAACAGTAATAAAATAACCAATTAAAATAACCCAAAATGTCACATTTTGTTGAACTGGTTGTTTAGCGGCCTCCAGGCCTGCCGGCAGAGCCATGTTTTTACAGCCTTTTGGCAGTCCAGGAGGGTGGGGGCAGTACGAGTCTCTGGGGAAAGTTGGTTCTGTAGAACTGGAGCCACCACAGAGAAGGCCCTCCCCCACTGTCCCACCAATCAGCATTGTTTGGCCAACAGGATCTAGAGAAAGCCAACCTTGTGGGCTCTAGTCGGTCACAGGGAGTCACGTGGCAGAAGACAGTCCCGTGCCACCTGTGGCACCTGTGGCAGGTTTGCCATCACTGACGTAGCCTTTCATGATTTCTATGTTGAAGCTAAAGACTTCCTAACTAACTTCAGATTGTGTCCCCTTGTTCTTGTGTTCACTTTCCTATTAAAAACACTTCCCTCCTGGTTAAATAAGGTCTAGGAGGGAAGTGTTTTTAATAGGAAAGTGAACACAAGAACAAGGGGACACAATCTGAAGTTAGTTGGGGGAAAGATCAAAAGCAACATGAGAAAATATTATTTTACTGAAAGAGTAGTAGATCCTTGGAACAAACTTCCAGCAGATGTGGTAGATAAATCCACAGTAACTGAATTTAAACATGCCTGGGATAAACATATATCCATCCTAAGATAAAATACAGAAAATAGTATAAGGGCAGACTAGATGGACCATGAGGTCTTTTTCTGCCGTCAGACTTCTATGTTTCTATGTTTCCTCAAGTGGGAATAGATTTAACGGTGCCCACGTTGAAAATGCATACAGGTGTTCCCCAAGTGGTTGAGGGTTTTATTTTAAATTAGAAACATAGAAACATAGAAGACTGACGGCAGAAAAAGACCTCATGGTCCATCTAGTCTGCCCTTATACTATTTCCTGTATTTTATCTTAGGATGGATATATATTTATCCCAGGCATGTTTAAATTCAGTTACTGTGGATTTACCAACCACGTCTGCTGGAAGTTTGTACCAAGGATCTACTACTCTTTCAGTGAAATAATATTTTCTCACGTTGCTTTTGTTCGTTCCCCCAACTAACTTCAAATTGTGTCCCCTTGTTCTTGTGTTCACTTTCCTATTAAAAACACTTCCCTCCTGAAGTTGATGGCTATTTTTTAGCACCTGGGCGGCACCAGGTTGGGGAATGTTAGTTTGCATGTCAGTGTTCAGACGTGATGTTCTAGCATGAGTTTCCTCACCTTACAAACAGACTTTGCAGATGTCGTTGTGATTGTGAATTCCAACTATTCTGGCTGGAGAATTCTGGGAGTTGAACTCCACAAGTGTTAAAATTGCCAAGTTCGGGACCCCTGAGTTATCCTTGTCCCTGAGCTTGGCTGGGTTTTTTTTGCAAACGTTTATTACCAAACTAGGTAACATTGGAGTACTGATGATGTTGCCTAGTTTGGTAATGAAATGTCTGCAAAAACAAACAATGTTTTATATAATGTTTTATATAGTCTGTAGCGTCTGCTCAGAGACTAAGGTTGTCTTTATTGTTTTAGCAACCCTAAAGGTAAAGGAAAGAAAGCAAAAGAAGCCAAGAAAACATCTTCAAAGGCTTCTTCAGAGGACCAGGTAAAGGTAAGTACAAGAGATGAACTGTGACAAAAACTGGTTAGTCTTTTTGGTATCAATTACAGTGGTACCTCATCTTACGAACACCTCTTCTAATGAACTTTTCAAGATACAAACCCAATGTTTAAGATTTTTTTGCCTCTTCTTCCGAACTATTTTCACCTTATGAACCCAAGCAGCTGCTGCTGGGATGAAGGGGTTTCTTTCCCCCCCCCCTATTTTTAAGAAAGAAAAGGGAGGGGCAGCTTGGAGGAGTAAAGATTTTGCATGCTTGCAAAGGCACTGAAACGGTGTCTTTTTAAGAAAGAAAAGGGAGGGGCAGCTTGGAGGAGTAAAGATTTTGCATGCTTGCAAAGGCACTGAAAGGGTGTCTTTTGAAGAAAGAAAAGGGAGGGGCGCCCCCCTTGCCTTTCTTCCTTCCCACTCACCCTTTAGCCTAGCCTTGCTTCTTCCACCCGCCCCCTTTAGCTGCTCCTCCCTGCCCTCTGTTCGCCTCCCTTCTAAAGTTTGGGATTTTCCTGAAGGATTTGCACGCATTATTTGCTTTTACATTGATTCCTATGGGAAACATTGTTTCATCTTACGAACTTTTCACCTTACGAACCTCCTCCTGGAACCAATTAAGTTCGTATGATGAGGTACCACTGTACTAACTGTATCTAAAGACAAAAAATCTTTCCCTTTTGCGTGTGTTTGTTTAATGAAAATGACCTTCAGGTAGACTTAGCCACCCTCACGCTAGATCTGGCCATGATTTCGCTAGATCTGGCCATGCTGTTCTTTGGACTATAACATGGGAGTCACCTAGCAAGACCCCTAGGTATCAAATTCATTGTGTCAGTGTGGTATCTCGTAACCTATCGAGACTTTTCTTCCCCCTTCACTAAACTGGGTGTTGGCGTGACCGGGAGTTAGACAGCCCTGATTTAAACAGGTCAATTAATCAGTGGAACAACTTGCCACCAGAAGTTGTAAATGTTCCAAAACTGGAAATTTTAAGAAGAGGTCTCAAATGTTATAGTTTCCTGGCTAAGCAGAGGGTTGGAATAGAAGACCTCCAAGGTCCCTTCCAACTCTGTTCTGTTCTGCTCTGCTCTACTGTAATAGTACAGTACTATTTGGCCAATGTTCAGTCTGGGAACAAAATTGTGGATCATTCAGTGGTTCTCAACCTTTCTAATGCCACAACCCCTTAATGCAGTTCCTCATGTTGTGGTGACCTCTAGCCATAAGTCTAGCGCCAATTCTCCCAACAGAGCTTTAAGCTGATTGGCAGGAAGGTCAGAGGGACACCCCCGCTGTAAACGCCTGATTGGTCAGATTGTAAAAATATGTTCCAAGGCGCCAGAATAGAAGCTTTAGTTCCTAACACCATGGGAAGTTTGTCTTTTCCTATGGTGTTAGGTGGCCCCTATGAAACGGTCATTCGACTCCCAAAGGTTGAGAACCAACCCCCAGGTTGAGAACCACTGATTAAGGTCTGTAGTTTTATAGAAAGGAAGGCCAGCTTTAAATCTTAAGTTTCAGCAACAATTGTTAGCTGATAGAGGAGACCTGTGACCGGCCCGCCCGCTATCTGTGACCTGTCCGCAGAGGTCGGGGGCCGCTCCAGTGGGAGGTGAAAGAGCTCACCGCGTTTGCCGGGACTCCTCCACTTCCTGCATTCCTGATGAATCATGAGTAAAGCAGGAATCAGAGGAGTCCCAGCAGACGCAGTGAGCTCTTTTATCCTCGCACTAGAGCGGCCCCCGACCTCCTACCGAGAGTGGCCAAACACAGAAACCATGCAAACACTCCAGCGCAGTGACTGTGGTGCTCCACGTTGCCGTAAAGCAAACAATTAGGAGTCTGTAGAGTGGGTCTGTGTGTTTAGGTCTGGCCAGGGTCTGACATCACTGTTCCCTGTAAGCTGCGTGCGTATAATAGTAATAGATTTTGGTTTTGTTTTATTATTAATTTCTTTTAATAAAAAAAGGAATTTTTTTTCTTATCTATCTATCTATCATCTATCTATCTATCTATCTATCTATCTATCTATCTATCTATCTATCTATCTATCTATCTATCTATCTATACTTCTATGCCGCCCAGTCCCAAAGGGACTGTCGCTCAGACACTATACTTTTCCGCCCATACCGAAAAAAAATTAGAGGGAACATTGTCTGACATACTGTTAGTTTATGAAAAAAATAGCATATGTATACTATATACAGTATTGGGTAGAACTGAGTTAATTATATTAGTCCGGCCCTCTAAAACCATCCCAATTTCTCATGCGGCCCCATGGCAAAATTAATTGCCCACCCCTATGATAGAGCCTTGACCTTCCAGGTTTAGAGACAATATTAGAATTAAAATTCTTTATTGGCCAAGTGTGATTAGACACACAAGGAACTTGTCTCTGGTGCATAAGCTCTCAATGTAGCAATAGCAATAGCACTTAGACTTATATACCGCTTCATAGCACTTTTACAGCCCTCTCTAAACTATTTACAGAGTCGGCGTATTGCTGCCCCCAACAGTCTGGGTCCTCATTTTACCCACCTTGGAAGGATGGAAGGCTGAGTCAGCCTTCAGTTGTTGAGATTCAAACTGCCAAATTGCAAGCAGCTGGCAGGCAGCAGAAGTAGCCTGCAGCAATGCACTCTAACCATTGTACCACCGTATATGTACAACAGTAGGGATAGATCATTATTGTACAGTCCAGAACCAGAGGTGGCTGTTCCCTTTTTTCTGCCTGCTTGCAAGCTTGTAGAAATGTTTTGAAGCCCATATGGAGATCTCACCAGGCCTTCGTCTACTCCAAGAAATTCTTTTGCTACATTTTTGCTGCCATCAAAGAAATACTACATCAATGGTAAATGTCTACAGACATTCTCATGTATTATACATTAATGGTAATGTTCTTCCTGTGTTTGTTTCTCTTCTGCTTTTCCATTTACAGCCTGAGGGCCCCCTGCAGTGCGTTACCTGCAGCTGTGAATTTCAGTCGCGGAACAAATTGTTTGAACATCTGAAAACCACGGGGCACGCCAAAGCGTTAGCCACCCCCACTGCCAACGCAGCCACCAGCAGCAGAAGCAAGAAAGAAAAGCGGAGGAACAGATAGGGCTTCCGGCAAGCCTCAAGAACTGTGGGGTTATTGTCACGTCTAAAGGCATCTTGTTGGCCCAAAGAGAGACAGGGTGTGACTTAACCGGGATGAAGACTGCTGGGCCCAGCCATAAACGGAGCCGAAACACGTTTAAACCTGTGCAGCACTTGATACAGTATCTGTTTGTGTCACTATTTTGTTGCATAAAATTGGGCTAAAGGCTCTGGATTGTTCATAAAAAAGAGTCTTCTTGCTCCTTAGATTTGTAAAAAACCTATATGTACAGGCAAAGAAAATAAATTATTTTACTGTACATTTGTTTATTTTCAAAAAATGCACTTATTCATTTCATCTAGCGATGCCTTCTTTAACATTAAAAGCACCCTTTTTGCTACCACTGTGCCTAAGAACCAGGGTGGCACGGAGGTTAGAGTACAGCCCTGCAGGCTACTTCAGCTAACCACTAGCTGTAGTTCAGCAGTTCTGACCCACCAACTCAAGGTTGACTCAGCCCTCCATCCTTCCGAGATGAGTAAAACGAGGAGCCAGATTGTTGGGGCAAGAGGCTGATTTTGTAAACCGCTTAGAGAGCTGTAAAAGCACTATGAATCTGTACATAAGTGTAAATACTATTGCTATATTCATCCAAATGACCTGGGTTGGCTGTCACAAGACAGTAGATGTCAAGCCATAAAATTGCAAATGCCGCCCCTCAATCCATGAATTGATACGACCATGATAGGAACAAAAGTTTTCTAGACAAAAGTGTAACTGTTAAAGATATTCTGTTGTGTGTTTGACATTCCAATATCATCATTTTCTTTATGCCGTGTATGAAATCTGTATGTCCCACCTGTGCTATACATTCAACCTCTGACCCCAAAGTGCTTTTTCAAGAGGCAACTGGACTTTCTTTGAAGATGTTTCACTTCTCATCCAAGAGGCTTCTTCAGCTCTGACTGGATGGTGCGGCATGGAAGGATTTATACTCCTTGCAGACAGCATTTGCATTTTTTTGGCAAGTCAAGTTCCCCACCATCCAATCAGAGCTGAAGAAGCTTCTTGGACAATGTTGTGGCCCGTTCGTGTCCTGCGCAATTAGTAATGGATCCAAACGACTCAGAGACAGTAGAAGCATGGGACAAGTGACCTGTGTTCCTGGTTCCTGAGACTGACAGCGAAGAGGATGGGGCGTCAGAGGCTGAAGAGCAACCATGGCCTTCTGCCCCTCCTGAGATGAGTGACTCAGGAGAAGATGAGGAGCCTCTTCTTGATGCTAGGGTTCGCAGGGCCTCTAGGAGGCAAAAGTGGTTACTCAGGAGGAGGCTTCCTCATGAGTAGCACTGTTAGCTACCGGGCCACACTTTCAGGCTATTTAAGGAGAAGTCACACAATGCTTAGGTGCAGAGAACAAAGCAGTTCATTCCAGAATCTTGTTGCAGCTTTTCTCCAGTTTGTGTTTTAAAAGAACCACATTCTTTTAATACTAAATCTGATGGTGTGCATCTTTTTTTGGGTGTGTGTGTGTGTTTGACACTGGGACAGAACAGATGAGAAGCAAAACGTCTTCAAAGAGAAAACAGAAAGTCCTCCAGCTGCCTCTTGAAAAATCACCTTTGGGACAACCATGAGCTGGATGACTGAGAATCTCCATACACATTCAACCACTGATTGAAAAAACCACTGCTGTATGTTGTGAGTGGTCCACAACTGGTCAGTTAGTCACAGATTCAGAGGAGTTTTTGATTCAAAATCTCGGTGTGTGGATTTTTTCCAATCTGCGTAGGCCAGAGTAGAACAGTGTAAATATATATTTGTGGAACTTTGGCGTTCTTGTTCTTGCTGTATTGTGTTCTTCAGAAAAAGAGACATAGTAAATTATCTACTTGGGGAAGTTCAGGAACTCCATAGGAGTTTTATGTTCAGAGCCATTTCAGTTAGCTTGGACAGCAAAATTTGCAAGTATCAATTCGGTTTTATTTTCCTTAGCTCTTGGCTAAGAATTGAATTAATATTCCTTTATCTTAATATATGCTAAGACTATTTATTAAAGCGCTAATCAGCATGAAACCTTCACTCTGTTCTCGCTGGTGAGGAAGGGTCTGTTGCCCTTCGGAAATTTGTGGTAGGATTTCTGAATGTTTTGTTCCAACATCTCGCAGGGTTTCATGTTCCAGTTTTTGCTTTAGGAAATTGCATTTTGTCAAAACATGAAAGGATTTGGCTATGTGCTTTCCCACCTGTAATTCAAAGCGAAACAGCAACAGATGTAGCTTGTAGGGGATTGGAAATAATTTGTTCTGCCGCCCAGCTGCGTTTCAAATCAGTTTCCAGCAAATTTTCCCAGCAGAATCATATTTCCAGCACTCAACCTTAAAACCCTTTTGTGTAGAGCAGAGGTCTTCAAACCTGGCAACTTTGAGACTTGTGGACTTTAACTCCAGATATGAGAATTCATAGCTGGAGAATTCAGCCATGAGAACAGCTGTACCGGCTAGAGAATTAACAACAATAACAATAAGAACAACAGAGTTGGAAGGGACCTTGGAGGTCTTCTAGTCCAACCCCCTGCTTAGGCAGGAACCCTACACTACTTCAGACAGATGGTTATCCAACATCTTCTTAAAAACTTCCAGTGCTGGAGCATTCACAACTCCTGGAGGCAAGCTGTTCCACTAATTAATTGTTCTAACTGCCAGGAAATTCTAAGTTACTTCTCTCCTTGTTTAGTTTCCACCTGTTGCTCTTGTTCTACCTTCAGATGCTTTGGAGAATAGGTTGACTCCTTCTTTGTGGCAACCCCTGAGATATTGGAACACTGCTATCATGTCTCCCCTGGTCCTTCTTTTCATTAAACTAGCCATGCCCAGTTCTTGCAACCGTTCTTCATATATTTTAGCCTCCAGTCCCCTAATTATCTTTGTTGCTCTTCTCCGCACTCTTTCTAGAGTCTCAATATTCTTTTTGCATCATGGTGACCAAAACTGAATGCAGTATTCCAAGTGTGGCTTTACCAAGGGCTTATAAAGTGATGTTAACACTTCATGTGATCTTGATTCTATCCCTCTGTTAATGCAGCCTAGAACTGTGTTGGCTTTTTTTGGCAGCTGCTGCGCATTTATTTATTATTTTATTTATTTATTTATTTATTTTGTCCAATACAAATTAAAAGTTAAAGAGAATAAAAACGTGTAGTAGTAAATATCAGGGAAGGGATAGAAGAAGAGATATGAGAATAGAAACATAGAAACATAGAAGACTGACGGCAGAAAAAGACCTCATGGTCCATCTAGTCTGCCCTTATACTATTTCCTGTATTTTATCTTACAATGGATATATGTTTATCCCAGGCATGTTTAAATTCAGTTACTGTGGATTTACCAACCACGTCTGCTGGAAGTTTGTTCCAAGGATCTACTACTCTTTCAGTAAAATAATATTTTCTCATGTTGGGGAGCAGGCTCATATTTAAACTCTCACAGTTACTACTACTGAGAAATGTACCACATATACTGTGTCCCTGTGCATTTTGTTTTTCTTGCCTAAATGTAGAACCTTACTTTCTTCACCATTAAATTTAATTTTGTTAGATAGCACGTTCTGGGAGCTGAAGTCCATGTCTTAAAGTTGCCAAGTTTGGGGACCCCTGGTGTAGAGGGGAAGAAAACATGGCTCCCGTGTGCTCAGCGAAAACATCAACTGGGCTTTTTGTAAATCAGCTATGGACATAATGTCCAGCTGTTGCATAAGTTATAAAACAGCCAACTGGAATTGCAGGCTGAGAAGCTGCTGCTTTCGGCACGTAATCTCAAAAAAAAAAAAAAAAGACAATTATAAATCAATGCCTCATGTGATGAGTTCTGGTTCATGGATTTATTCACAGTGAGTCCAATGCATTGTGTGTATGAGTGTGTGTGTGTGTGTGTGTGAAGTGTAAGTGTCTCTTATTTTTCAGCTGTTCTTTCCATATGTCTTATCAAGGCTTCTTGGAAGACAGCCACTGCAAAATCTGCATCTTCCTTCGTAATGCACATCGGAGGTTTAATTCTAAATGTCTTGGGAAAGAAAAAAAGAAGGAAAAAATATTATACAAAGAAGAAAATTACTTAGTAGTAGAGATGTTTAGGCATTAGATGCAATCACAAAGCAACATCACAGTACAGTCGCCACTTAAGGGGCAGAGGGTGGGGATGGACCAAGCTAAAAAAATTCCAGCCTAGTAAAGGTAAAGGTTCCCCTGCAGATGCGTGCTAGTCGTTCCCAACTCTAGGGGGCAGTGCACATCTCCGTTTCAAAGCCAAAGAGCCAGCACTGTCCAAAGAAGTCTCCGTGGTTCAGCAAGTGTGTGAAGGGAATTCCCGCTATCAATTCTATAGAACCAGTTCTAAACCAGCAGGAACCCACTTCTCGTTATAAGTGAAAAGCAGCTATAAATTACCTTTTTTCACTGTCATTGAAACTTTGAAAGGTTACTAAATGGTTGTAATTTGAGGACTAGATGTTTTTTAATGGCCAGAATACCTCCGAGACCGCCTTCTGCCGCACGAATCCCAGCAGCCAATTAGGTCCCACGGAGTTGGCCTTCTCCGGGTCCCGTCGACTAAAAAATGTCATCTGGCGGGACCCAGGGGAAGAGCCTTCTCTGTGGCAGCCCTGGCCATCTGGAACCAACTCCTCCCAGAGATTAGGACTGCCCCCACCCTCCTCGCCTTTCGTAAAATGTAAAAAGTAAAACTCATCTTTGCCACAAGGCATGGGGAAATTAACACACCCCAATTGTCAAGGTTGGTGTATGGTTTGATTGGATTGTGTGATTATTTTAGTGATTATTTTATTATAAGGGTTTTAAATTGTATTTTTAAAAATTGGATTTGTACACTGTTTATGTTGTTGTGAGCCGCCCCGAGTCTTCGGAGAGGGGCGGCATACAAATTTAATAAATTATTATTAAATTATTATTATTAATATGTGTTGTGGTTGGCTCTGGCCCAGCTCCTGCCCCAGGGAATGGGGAGGTGGATGCAGGGGAAACTTCAACATGTCACAGGCCTGTGTTATTGCCGACAGAATCAGTTCAGAGTTTAGTTTCCTCAGATGAAGAAGAAGGTGGGAGTGACTTGGCAGAGGAGGGCTTGGCACACAGCCAAGGCAGTCAATCTTCCTTATCTTCTATTGCTTCATATGATGACATTTTGGACCCATGCAAGCGCAGAATTATGTGTAGAAGAGACCAAGTAAGAACATATTACAGGAAATAAGGGAGGTCACCTGTGTTTGGGTGGGTCTCCAGTAATTAGGGCTGCTGCTATAAATAGCAGCATGTGGGTTTGGCCATTGTGGAAGAATATCTGTTAACAGTTCGTCAGGAATCTTGTGTTCTCGACTTCGTTGCTTTTTCACGTTTTTGAAACCAAAGCAGAGCAATGTGTGTGTGTGTGTCTCACTTCGTTGGAAGAAGAAGGGATGTGAAGTTTCTTCACAGCTGCTGGCTAAGTAGTTAATAACTGCTTAAGGTTAATTGTACAGACTACCCGGTTGTTTTGGGATGAGTGCTCTTTGCAATACAAAAAGAGTGCTTAGTTTATTTTGACTTTTGTGATAAAGAACATTGTTTTGAATTTTCAAACGTGTGTGTGTCTGAAATTTGTACCCTTGAATTTTCGGGAGGCTCCTATCAGAGAGCCTGGCAGAACAATATACAAATCATTAATTTTTCTTCAGCATGGGTCATCCCTCTGTCTGCTAAAGAACTGGTCGCAGATTAACAGGCTTCTCAACTTTTACAATACCTGTAAATGCATCCCTCCTTTGCCAATCAGCAATCCCATGTCTTTGCAATCTTCCCAAATCTGGTCCACCTCTCCAAGTGGAAGCGGCTGGCGACTTTCCTATGAACAAAAGGTTAAATTTTAGTTTTCTACCTTTTAAAAACAAACAGGAAAGCACGAGAGAATCAATGCATAGCCTTTAATCACAGAAAAGTGCCTTTTTTTGGTGCTCTAAGTCTTTGTGCAGGCACAGACATTCAAAAGGTATTTTGAGTTGTTCATGGCAAAGTATTAACAAATAAAATACAAGATGTGATGTCGGATATGTTAACGTGCAATTTTACAGATTTTAGAATTGCAGGTTGACATATCCAACATCACAGCACTTCTTCTACTTTATTGATTGATTAAATTAATCACCATGAAGAATTCAAAATAGCTTTTGAATGCCTGCGCATGCACAAAGACTCACAAAAATGCAGCAGGCACAGTTTAATTTTTTAGCAATTGCCATGGTCAGTGAGTGGACTTTGCAGGTTAGTCCTTGAACACATGACTAACATAAGTTGCCTGTTACAATCATATTTTTTTTAATTGATTGATTTGTTTGTTTGTTTTCTCAAACACATATTGATGGTATACAAAGATATAATAATATTTGTTGTGGTTGGCTCTGGCCCAACTCCTGCCCCAGGGAATGGGGAGGTGGATGCAGGGGAAACTTCAACATGTCAGAGGCCTGTGTTATTGCCGACAGAATCAGTTCAGAGTTTAGTTTCCTTGGACGAAGAAGAAGGTGGGAGTGACTCGGCAGAGGGCTTGGCACACAGCCAAGGCAGTCAATCTCCCTTATCTTCCATTGATTTAGATGATGACGTTTTGGACTCACGCAAGCGTAGAATTATGTATAGAGACCAAGTAAGAAGATATTACAGGAAATAAGGGAGGCCAGTTGTGTTTGGGTTGGGCTCCAGTAATTAAGGCTGCTGCTATAAATAGCAGCATGTGGGTTTGGCTATTGTGAAAGAATATCTGATCGCAGTTCGTCAGGAATCTTGTGTGCTGGACTTTGTTGCTTTTTCACGCCTTTGAAACCAAAGCAGAGCAACGTGTGTGTCTCACTTCATTGGAAGAAGAAGGGGTGTGAAGTTTCTTCACAGCTGCTAGCTAAGTACATAATGACTGCTTAAGGTTAATTGTACAGGCTACCCGGTTGTTTTGGGACGAGTGCTCTTTGCAATACAAAAAGAGTGCTTAGTTTATTTTGAATTTTGTGATAAAGAACATTGTTTTGAATTTTCAAACGTGTGTGTGTCTGAAATTTGTACCCTTGAATTTTCGGGAGGCTCCTATCAGAGAGCCCGGCCGAACAAATATTTATATACATGATACTAGTAAAAGTACGTATTGGTGATACACAAAGATATAATAATATTTATATACCTGATACTAGTAAAAAAGAAGCATTAGGACAGGAGACAGAAGGCATGCTGGGGCACTTATGCACGCCCCTTACTGACCTCTTAGGAATTGGGAGATGTCAACAGTGGATAGTCTAAGCGTAAAGGTTCGGGGGTTAGGTGATGATACTACAGAGTCAGGTAGTGAGTTCCATGCATCAACTACTTGGTTACTGAAGTCGTATTTCCTGCAGTCGAGTTTAGAGCAGTTTAAGTTTGTATCTGTTGTGTGCTCGTGTGTTGTTGTGGTTGAAGCTTAAATAGGTTGGTTGGTTTTACTAGCTTTTTTTTGTAGTGGTCATAAAATGGTCACCGTGGTCACTAAGTGAACTAATGGAAGTAAGTGCCAGTTTTCAGCAAAACTATTGTAAAACATGGTCATTTGACTGCAGGACAGGGCAAAGGGCCATAAATTCACCCTCGTTGCTGAGCGCCCAAAGTTAGCTCATGTAACTCCATCCAGCAGATGTTTGAACCTGGATTGTAGGTCCCTTTTTCCTTTGGAAGAAAATATAATCTTTATTGAAGATAAATAGGGCAGGGGGATACAATATAGCACTAATGTGTAATAGAAGTGAAATATTATGTACTGTCTTTTTTAATGTTTATATACTTAATAAACTTTTTTTTTTAAAAAAAGAAATCAAATAAATAAATAAATAAATACCTTATTCTTGACCATCTCTATCCCAATCATAAGTCCTTTGCCACGAACATCTCCAACACTTTCAAACTTATCCCGCAGCTTTGCAAACTCTAAGAGCAAGTGAGTTCCGATCTGGTGGGAATTTTCCTGCAAGCCATCTTCTGATATTGCCTGTACACACAAAAACCATAGAAGGAGACCATCGAGTATTCAGAAATAGCATTGCTGACACATTTAGTTCTACAAGGAGCCTTAAAAACGAGACGGAAATAACTTTAATAGGATCATAGCCAGTCAAAAAATATTAAAATTTCAAATCGACTTCATTACCTGCCAACACATGGAGAAATTCTGGATTACATGAGATCTAGTGCAATACAGGTAGTCCTTGACTTACAACAGTTCATTTAGTGACCGTTCAAAGGTACGACTGCACTGAAAAAAAAGTGACTTATAAATAACCTTTTTTCACAGTTACAACTTTTACAGCATCCCTATAATCGTGTGTTCAAAATTCAGATGCTTGGCAACTGGCTCGTATTTATCACTGTTGCAGTGTTCCAAAGTCACAGGATCACCTTTTGCAACCTTCTGACAAGCAAAGTCAATGGGGAAGCCAGATTCATTTAACAACCAGGTTACTAACTCAGCAATTCCAGGGATTCACTTAACAACGATGGCAAAAAACGTTGTAAAGTGGTGCCAAACTCACTTAACAAATACTCACTTAACATAAATTGCGGGGTCAATTGTGGTCGTACATTGAGGACTACCTGCATTGAGGAGCTCTGGTGGGGAGAGGGATCCAACATTAAAATAGTGGGTACCACTGGGGTAAAGTCCTGCCCTAATATATTTTCAATATATTTGCATAAAATGCAGAGGTGGTGTTCAGTCAGTTTGCCATGGGGCTACCTTTGAAAAGTGTTCGGAAACTTCAGATCGTGCAGAATGCGGCCGCCAGAGCCATCGTGGGGCTTCCTAGATTCGCCCACGTTTCTGCAACACTCTGTGGCCTGCATTGGCTGCCGATCAGTTTCCGGTCACAATTCAAAGTGTTGGTAATCACCTTTAAAGCTCTACATGGCATTGGACCAGAATATCTCCGGAACCGCCTTCTGCCGCACGAATCCCAGCGGCGGATAAGGTCCCACAGAGTTGGCCTCCTCTGGGTCCCGTCAACCAAACAATGTCGTTTGGCGGGCCCCAGGGGAAGAGCCTTCTCTGTGGCGGCCCTGGCCCTCTGGAATCAACTCCCCCCAGAGATTAGAACGGCCCCAACCCTCCTTGTCTTTCGCAAATTACTCCCCCAGGCTTTTATATTTTATGTTTGGTATGTATGTGTTGTATGGTTTTAAATTGCTGGGGTTTTAGATATGTTTTATTTTTAATATTAGATTTGTTCCACTGTTATATTGTTTATGTTGTTGTTGTGAGCCGCTCCGAGTCTTCGGAGAGGGGTGGCATACAAATCTAATAAATAATAATAATAATAATAATAATAATAATAATAATACTGATGATGATGATGATGATCGTTCATGTGAACTGGTAGGGGAAATTTGGCATGGGTCGCCGAACCTGTAGCGACCTCTGCCTGGCCCCACCCCCCGGCCTGGTTGCCTGGTCACTGCTTGATCACTTGCTCGACTGCCTGACTGCCACTCACTCATCCTGCCTGCTCAATGCCCGCTCCCCCCACTCATCCACCACTGATGGGCTACTCCAGGTAGGGTCAGATATGCAGAACCGGTAGAAGAATTTTGAATTTTTTTCTTTTTTTCCCTTCTGGACTATGGGTATGTTTTTCCTATTGCAGTAAATGAGGTTGAATGTGTATAATTTTAGAAGAACTGTGTGTGTGTGTGTGTGTGTTTTGTACATAAACATACAGTTTATATAGTATATAATGTATATTTTTGTGTGCCTGTGTGTAATATGTACGTATACATTTGGCATATATACTGTACATAGAATTAAATAGTATATTTTGGATGTTCAATAACAGTAGATAGGGAAGTTGTATCTCTTTGAGGTGAGGAGAGGCCAGGCACCTTAACCCTAAGCCAAACCCTTGACATGAGTGACGTCAAGTTGACCACCTTTAAGCCAGTCACTTGACCTTTAAGCTACTCCCTGTCACATAATCGTCAAGCCACTCTCACCTGGTCACATGGCAGGCAAGCCACACCCAGAAAATAAGCCACACCCACAATGTGATAGTAAAACTTTTTGCAGCACTACACTGTCATCCATCCTATATATGTTCCCTCCACTTTGCCACGTGGCCCAGCTAATGGCTTTGCCAGTCGCCATGCCTGCTCAGCTCACCAAAGATAAGTAATACATATCTCTCATTCGCCCTTTGCCCTGGGCCAGAGAACGCCCCATTCCCCATCTCCGGCCTTGCCCTGGAGCCACCACCCACTTGCCATCTGCCTCAACTGGATCAGGGAAACCGCCATTCCCCTGCTCCAGCCTTGCCTCAGAGCCTCCGCCCACTCACCGCCTGCCCCATTTCCCCTCCTTAATGTCCCCAGCCCTTAATCTCCCCGCTTCCCCCGTTGTGCCTTTTTCTTCCTATCGGGTTCTGTGGGAGTGGCTTGGTGTGTGGGGGTCATGAACTAGATATCACTCACAGCAAGGTGCTGCCTCGCCCACTCAGTCACATGTCCCCCACCAAGCGACGCCCGCCAAGCCACACCCACCAAGCCATGCCCCCAAAACCAGCAGTAAAAAAAATTGAATCCCACCACTGGTGCAATGCTTGTGACCCATATTAAAAAGGGGGGCTAAAGTTTCTACCGCCCCAATATTTTGCAAATATCCTTAGCCATATGGATAATATGTAATAATAATAATAATTATTATTATTATTATTATTAATAATAATAATTAATTATTATTATTATTATTATTATTATTTATTAGATCTGTAAGCTGCCCCTCTCCGAAGACTTGTTGTCAAGTACAGTGGAAAGTATACATGCAAATTTTTTTATCTTCTTCCACTGTGTTTAATTCTTGGAATCTGGACAAATCCCTGCAGTTTTCTTGACAAGGTTTTTCAAAAGTGCTCTCATGCTGAGAGAAAGAGACTTGGCCCAGCTGGCTTCATGCCCAAAGTGGTATTAAAAATCACAATTTCCCAGTTTCTGGCCTGATGCCTTAATCATCATATCAGACTGGCTCTCTACATCTGTGTAATATTAATTTCATTGGAATTTGCAATAGATGAATAATCTGCATTAATCCATCTACATGGAATCCATAGTTTTAGTGCTTATTAACTGAATTGTCATGCCCCAACACAGCGGTCCCCAAACTAAGGCCCGTGGGCCGAATGCGGCCTGCTGAGGCCATTTATCCGGCCCATGGGTGAGTGACAGGAGCACAGGATGTGTCTGTATCCTGTGCTCCTGGCTACTGTTCAACAAACTCCATGCAGGTTTTTCAAAATCCGCAAGGTAGTGCCGGCGCCGTTTCTCCTGCCCAACAGCTGATCTGCTGGTGGGCAGCCTTGGGGACATCCCACCCCCTCTCTCTCTTGGTAAGTTTGTCTCGCGTGTAGAGATCAAGAACTCCCACCTTTCCTTCCCCCTCCCGGCCGCCGAAGAGAGCAGCGTGGCACTTGCAATGAGAGCCATCTCGGTTGCCCTCCCCACACACTTGCAAGCCACCACCACCAGCTTGCAAAATAGGAAAGCCGCTACCGCCGCTGCTGACCACTCAGAAAAGCTGCTGCTGGCCGCCGCTGGAAGAAGCCTTTATCTGAGGAGCCGCCACCGCTTCCCCTGCCTGAAGCAAGCTGCCTGACAGGTTTGAAGACCAACTTCCAAGTTGGAAGACTCCCTGAGTTAGGAGTGCAGGGGTCTTCAAACCTGGCAAGTTTAAGGCTTGTGGACTTAAACTTGGCAAATTTAACGCTTGTGACTTATAGTCCGGCCCTCCAACAGTCCGAGGGACAGTGAACTGGCTCCCTGTGTAAAAAGTTTGGGGACCCCTGCCCCAGCATATCACTTTTATATACTGTTGCTGCTCTCTAGCCCCATCTAATGGCCTGAGGAACAACTACGCTCTAACATAGAATATTTATATTTTACGGTTGCTCTCTCACCCCATCTAGTGGCCGGAGAGACAAATACCAAGTACAGTGGTACCTCTACCTAAGAACGCCTCTACTTACGAACTTTTCTAGATAAGAACTGGGTGTTCAAGATTATTTTGCCTCTTCTCAAGAACCATTTTCCACTTACAAACCCGAGCCTCCGAAACTGTAACCGGAAAAGACAAGGAGAAGCCTCCGTGGGGCCTCTCTAGGAATCTCCTGGGAGGAAATAGGGCTGGAAAAGGTGGGGAGAAGCCTCTGTGGGGCCTCTCTAGGAATCTCCTGGGAGGAAACAGGGCCTCCACCCTCCCTGTGGTTTCCCCAATCACACGCATTATTTGCTTTTACATTGATTCCTATGGGAAAAATTGCTTCTTCTTACAAACTTTTCTACCACATGATTCATGACAAATGTATCTTTTTCTTTTATGTACGTTGAGAGCACATGCACCAAGACAAATTCCTTGTGTGTCCAATCACACTTGGCCAATAAAAATTCTATTCTATTCTATTCTATTCTATTCTACTTAACCTGGTTACGGAACGAATTAAGTTTGTAAGTAGAGGTACCACTGTATTTGATTCTCTTTGTACATATCCCTATTTTCCCCAGTTTCACCATATCCTGTTCTTTCAACAAAGCATTCAAATCTATGCACATGGTCTGTTTTATTGCATGTAGAACTGCCCCAGGGGTGGAATCCAATTTTTTTCTTTACTACTGATGGGCATGGTGTGGCATGGTGGGTATGGTAGGGGAAGGATACTGCAATACAGTACAGTGATCCCTCGAGTTTCGTGATCTCGATCTTCGCGAAACGCTATATCGCGATTTTTCAGAAAATATTAATTAAAAAATACTCCACTCTTCTCTCTCTCTCTTTCTTCCTCTCTCTCACTCTCTTCCTTCCTTTCTCATCTCTTTCTTTCTTTCTTTCCTTCTCTCTCTTTCTCTATCTCTCCCCCTCTTGCTCTCCCTCTTTTTCTCACTTTCCCTCTCTCGTGCACCGAGCGGCGGGCAGGCGGGCAGGCAGGCGGCGGACAAGCGGCGGCCGGACAAGCGGCAGGCGGACAAGCGGCGGCCGGACAAGCAGCGGGCGCGGCAGCAGCGAGGAGCCGAAGATCGGGGTTTCCCCTTTGCGTGGGCGGCGGGGAAACCCCGATCTTCGGCTCCTTGCTGCTGCGGCGCTGCCGAGCAGATCAGCTGCTGGGTGGCGGAAGGAACCTTCCCTGGGCCAGGTGTGGAAGTAAAAACACCATCTGCACATGTGCAGCCATGGAAAAAAAAGGTGCGCATGCGCAGATGGTGTTTTTACTTCCGCACCACTATATTGCGAAAAATCGAGTATCGCGAGGGGTCTTGGAACGTAACCCTCGCGATACTCGAGGGATCACTGTAGTTCCCTCGATTTTCGCGGGTTCAAACTTCGCGAAAAGTCTATACCACGGTTTTTCAAAAATATTAATTAAAAAAATACTTCACGGGTTTTTTCCCTATACCACGGTTTTTCCTGCCTGATGACGTCATATGTCATCGCCAAACTTTCATCTGCCTCTAATAAATATTTTTTTTAATAAACTTTAATAAATAAACATGGTGAGTAATAATCTGAATGGTTGCTAAGGGAATGGAAAATTGCAATTTAGGGGTTTAAAGTGTTAAGGGATGGCTTGTGATACTGTTCATAGCCAAAAATAGTGTATTTACTTCCGCATATCTACTTCGCGGAAATTCGACTTTTGCAGGCGGTCTTGGAATGGATCCCCCGCGAAAATCAAGGGAACACTGTATCTCCATTCCCACCCCATTCTGGGGCCAGCCATAGGTGGCATTTGCTGGGTCTTCAAACTACTCAAATTTTCCACTACCAGTTCTCCAAACTATTAAAAATTTATGCTACCGGTTCTCCAGAAAGTGTCAGAACCTGCTGGATTTCATGCCTGAGCAGCATGTAGACTAACATGTAGCGAGGACAGAACACGAATGGAAACCTTCAGCCTGCCTTTGCTTTCCCTGCATTTAAACAGAGAAGGAAGTTAGGTTTGAAAATAAAAAGGATTCCAAATCGTTTTGCTAGAAACGAATAAAGAATCTCTAGCCAAGGGGACTAAACGTGCCCGCATTAAGGCACAGCAAGCCATCCTTTGGGGAACCAAAATTCCTTGAATTTAAGAGGGTGGGGAAGGAAAGCAATTGTATCAAAGGTGATAAATAATAATATAACTAAAAACCAACAAAATATATATTTTCTCTTACATCCAGGACTGCAGATCCAACTGCACAAGCCATGGGGTTGCCTCCAAACGTGTTGAATTGTAGGCTCTCTGTCAAACAGTATGCAATTTCTAAAATCAAAACACGTTAGTATTAATAAATGAAGTTGTAAGGTCATTCATTAAAGAGATCAGCAGCTGGAAGAAACTATAAAAAAGAGACCTACATTTAAATGCAAGTAGTTCTTAACTTACAACTATTTGTGACTTATATTATTTATTTATTTATTTATTTATTTATTCCAATACATAATACACATTGAAGAGAAAGATATATAATAATATAAGTAAAGAAAAGAATAGAAGAAAAGATATAAAAGTATAGATGAACATATTAGAAAGGAAGAAAAGATAAATGAGATAAGGAGAGACAATTGGACAGGGGACGGAAGGCACACTAGTGCACTTATGCACGCCCCTTACTGACCTCTAAGGAACCTGGAGAGGTCAATCGTGGATAGTCTAAGGGAAAAATGTTGGGGGTTAGGGGTTGACACTACTGAGTCAGGTAATGAGTTCCACGTTTTGACAACTCGGTTGCTGAAGTCATATTTTTTACAGTCAAGTTTGGAGCGGTTAATATTAAGTTTGAATCTGTTGCATGCTCTTGTGTTGTTGCGAATGAAGCTGAAGTAGTCATTGACAGGTAGAACGTTGCAGCATATGATCTTGTGGGCAATACTTAGATATTTACTTACTAGAGATCATCACGCTTACAAACAGCAGTGATCAAAATGTGAATGTTTGGCCACTGGCATACATGTACAAGAATTGCAAATGTTGAGATGCATATTAATGATCAGATCTGTTGTGGCCTGTTGACCATCAGACCCTTCAGCAGCCGAATCAGATAAGCAGGGAGTCAGGGTCAGCATCAAGGCAACCTGATGTTCTGCTTTGGGCCTACTGGATCAGAACAAATAAGCCTCCACGAACAAAGGACTCAATTCAAACACTTTCATATAGTTAAAGATGTGTTCCACATACAACAGCAGATTTTTCAGTTCATGTTGGCAGAGGCCCCACCCAAATTGGCCAAGAGATAATAAATGGCGGCGGCTGAAAGGCAGATTTAATTAGCACATTCTTCTTTGAGATAAGGTCCGTAAATCACACACATAACCCTTACAGATCTCCAGGTTTCTTTTCTTTCTTATTCACCGGCATCTCTGCATGACTCTTAAAGGAGTCACAGCAGTTTCTCAGCACGGCAGTTCTGGAACTCCAGATATGAGTCCTCCACCTTGACGAACGTTGAAACTCCACGCCTCTTTACCCAGAAACCCTCCTTTATATACAGACTGGGTGTGGCCAACTGTTTCCTAGAGCTATAACTGACTAGACTTTCTTTCATAGGCTCACTTTCTGAACTTTTCTCATAGAAACATAGAAGATTGACGGCAGAAAGAGACCTCATGATCCATCTAGTCTGCCCTTATACTATTTTCTGTATTTTATCTTAGGATGGATATATGTTTATCCCAGGCATGTTTAAATTCAGTTACTGTGGATTTATCAACCACGTCTGCTGGACGTTTGTTCCAAAGATCTACTACTCTTAATAAAGATATTCCTGCCTGCTACTTGACCTTCTGACTTGGGCATCTAGTAGAGGCTCCTGGTCTCTCATGCTCCTCTTCTCTTCTGACTCAGACATTACCATCACCGGGGTTTCTTCAGTCTTTTCAGGTTCCTCTGGTTCCATCTCTCCCTCACTCTCATTCTCTGATTCAGCTGGCAAGAAAGCTGGCCTAGGGTACCAAGATGGGCCCAGTTCATCCTCCTTAGAATCTGTCCCTAACTGACCCGGTCGTGGGGCACTCACAACACCCGAGAGCTCCAAGGGGGAAGAGGCAATGGAGCTGGCAGAGGGAGAGGGAGACAAAGGCAGAGCCCGGGCCATCTATCAACCCTCAGACAGCGAGTGAACAGCCCCCAGATCTGGAGGTGACTGATGAGGAAGAGGAGGAACAGTTGGGTCCACCAGCTGACATGTGGATGCACAGAAGGCAGAGGAGAGGAGAACAGTGGAAATCTGTGGCCTGATCCTTGGGATAGAAGAGCCACTGCTGCTACCGTTTCCCCGAAAATAAGACGTACCCCGAAAGTAAGGCATGTCAGAGGTTTTGCAGAATTTGCTAATATAAGGCACCCCCCGAAAATAAGGCCTAGTCAAGTTTACATACGGTACAGTGGAAAAACATACGGTACCATTCAAAGCTGTTCATAGCGGCACCGTAATAATGTGGTGTCCCCTGCTGGCCCCTTTCATCGCTTTGTACCGTCCAGTACAGCAGACACAATCTGCTGCTGTCTCACCGCCATTACAGTCTCCACTACAGTGCGTAGACTGTAGTTCCTCTGGTGGCCGGAAGCTGCAATAGCGGGAGTATACTGTTGTACCATATAAGTGCCGTCATTTGTGTGTGTGGGTGCCATACTGACAGGTACCGTACCGTAATCAGTGTACCGTACGGTACACTTTCTTAGGGGGTGCCTGTGAATTTGCCTTATTTGAGAAATATAAGGCACCCCCGAAAATAAGACGTAGCACAACTTTTGGAGCAAAAATTAATATAAGACAGTGTCTTATTTTCAGGGAAACACGGTAGTGAAGCTGCACCCCAGCTCTGGAGATGAAAGGCAGGGGAGAGAGATAGCAATAGCATTTAGACTTATATACCGCTTCATAGTGCTTTGCAGCGCTCTCTAAGCGGTTTACAGAATCAGCATATTTCCCCCAACAAACTGGATCCTCATTTTATCCACCTCGGAAGGACGGAAGGCTGAGTCAACCTTAAACCTGGTAAGATTCAATCTACCAAACTGCTGGCAGCTGGTGATCAGTAGAAGCAACTTGCATTACTGCACTCTAACCTCTGCACCACCGTGGCTCCTAATTTATTTATTTATTTATTTATTTATTTAATTTTTATGCCACCCTTCTCCTTAGACTCAGGGCGGCTTACAACATGTTAGCAATAGCACTTTTTTAACAGAGCCAGCCTATTGCCCCCACAGTCCGGGTCCTCATTTTACCCACCTCCTAAGGATGGAAGGCTGAGTCAACCTTGAGCCGGTGATGAGATTTGAACCGCTGATCTTAAGATCTACAAGTCAGCTTAAGTGGCCTGCAGTACAGCACTCTACCTGCTGCGCCACCCCGGCTCGTTATTATTATAATAATTATTATTATTATAATTATTCATCTCCTTGATGGATGGACTTGTTAGCTTGCTGTGAGAGATAAACTTTTTGCCAGGGCTCTTGGCTCTCCTAATAAGGGAATCATTGCTTCAACTACAGTTGTGTTTGGGGAGCCAGGTCAGAACAAGACCATAGTATGATGGCTGCAGTGTCCTGGGGTCATGTAATTCAGTTGTGGGTTGCTTCCAGTTCAGACTGGTTTTTAGAACCGGTAATGGTGGCAGTGGCGGGAGGTTCCGCCCACCCAACTGGGATACTTCTGTGCATGCGCAGAAGCTTCTCTCTCTCATACATACACACACACATGAACCAGTGGCAAATGAATTCAGAATCCACCACTGATGTCATTGGCTGCAATCTTCCCAGCTTGCTTCCAACAAGCAAAGTCAGTGGAAGTGATGTGCCGGTGCCTGGAGACTGTTGGGGCCTGGATGGGTGTCAACAGACTCAAACTCAACCCGGATAAGACGGAGTGGCTGTGGGTTCTGCCTCCCAGGGACAATTCCATATGTCTGTCCATAATCCTGGGGGGAGAATTATTGACCCCCTCAGAGATGGTCCACAACTTGGGTGTCCTCCTCGATCCACAGCTAACATTAGAGAAACATCTTTCAGCTGTGGCGAGGGGGGCATTGGCCCAGGTTCGCCTGGTGCACCAGTTGCAGCCCTATCTGGACCGGGACTCACTGCTCACAGTCACTCATGCCCTCATCACCTCGAGGTTCGACTACTGTAACGCTCTCTACATGGGGCTACATTTGAAAAGTGTTCGGAAACTTCAGATCGTGCAGAATGCAGCTGCGAGAGCAATCATGGGCTTCCCCAGGTATGCCCATGTTACACCAACACTCCGCAGTCTGCATTGGTTGCTGATCAATTTCTGGTCACAATTCAAAGTGTTGGTTATCACCTATAAAGCCCTTCATGGCATCGGACCAGAATACCTCCGGGACCGCCTTCTGCCGCACGAATCCCAGCGACCGGTTAGGTCCCACAGAGTTGGCCTTCTCCGGGTCCCGTCGACTAAGCAATGTCGTTTGGCGGGACCCAGGAGAAGAGCCTTCTCTGTGGTGGCCCTGACCCTCTGAAACCAGCTCCCCCCAGATATCAGAGTTGCCCCCACCCTCCTTGCCTTTCGCAAACTCCTTAAAACCCACCTCTGTCGTCAGGCATGGGGGAATTGAAATTTCCCTTCCCCCTAGGCTTATAGAATTTATACATGGTATGCTTGTATGTATGAGTGGTTCTTTAAATTGGGGGTTTTTTAGATTGTTTTTAATATTAGATTTGTTTACATTGTCTTTTCATATTGTTGTTAGCCACCTCGAGTCTTCGGAGAGGGGCGGCATACAAATCTAATAAATACAAATACAACTGGGAGAAACCGGATTTGCTGAAAGATTGCACAATTCATGTAATAACTGCAGGAATCTGCTTAACCACTTGGGCAAGAAAGGTCATAAAATTGGATGCAATTTGTAAGTTAAGGACTAACTGTGCAGCCATAGTGACTCAGAAAATTGCATGTGAACCTGTGCTCTCAATATTTTCAGTGGATCAGACTGAAAGTAAGTCTGTGCCCATAGTCTAATGCAAAGTTATTCATTTATTCAATTCACCTGAATTAATAGGATGAATTATTCATTTGAACTGGATTTGTTTACACTGCAAAACCAGAAGTAAGACAGACTGTATTAAAAAGCAATGCATTTATTTTATCCAGTCAAGGTATCTATAATATCACATTATTATTTGACAATCACTGCAATTTTACCAGTTCATTTTCATACCATTGACTTGATGGAGCTGCAAAAATGAAGAAGACTTAACAATTCCATGGTAATCAGAATACAGTGTTCCCTCGATTTTCGCGGGGGTTACGTTCCAAGACCTCCCGCAAAAGTCGATTTTCCGCGAAGTAGCGGTGCGGAAGTAAAACATCATCTGCGCATGCGCACCCTTTTTCCAAGGCCGCGCAAGGGCTTGAAGTTGGGGATGGGGAGCGACAAAAGTGCGGAGGCCGGCAAAGATTGTTTTGAATGTCGGCTGCCCCTGCCCCCCCAGCGCCTCCGGCCCTCGCCGCTACTGCCCGCCCGCCCGATCCACCCCTCTCACCGGCTTTCTTCGGACACGGGTCCTCCTGCAGCAGCGCTGGCGGCTACGGCTTCTCATCCTCCTCATTCGGCCCGTAGCCGCTCTGAGCGCTTTGAGAATGCCTGCTTCGCCCCTCTCACAGTCCCTTAGCTGAGAGCACTTTCGTCCCAACTATCAGCGAGGGGGCTGCAGGAGAGGTGGGGGCAGGCATTCTCACAGAGAGGGAGAGGGAGAAAGAGAGAGAGAGCAAGAGGGGGGAGAGTGGAAGGTAGAGAGAGAGAGAAAAATGATAGAAAAAGGGAGAAAAAAGAGAAATGAGAAAATGATTGAAGCAGAGAATGACAGGAAAGAAAGAGAAAGAGAGAGAGAAGTGACTCAGTAACCGAATTTAAACATGCCTGGGATAAACATATATCCATTGTAAGATAAAATACAGGAAATAGTAAAAGGGCAGACTAGATGGACCATGGGGTCTTTTTCTGCCGTCAGTCTTCTATGTTTCTATGTTTCTATGACTCTTGGTGATGACGTATGACGTCATCGGGTGGGAAAAACCATGGTATAGAAAAAAAACCGCGGAGTATTTTTTAATTAATTTTTTTTTTAAACCGTGGTATAGCGTTTCGTGAAGTTTGAACCCGTGAAAATCGAGGGATCACTGTAACCTCATTCAACCATGTCCGTTATGCTTATATTTGCTTAATCTTTGTATTTATACAAAGATATACTTAATGAACTCAATCTGCATAGTCTGAAGGACAGAAGGAAAAGGGGGGACATGATCGAAACATTTAAATATGTTAAAGGGTTAAATAAGGTTCAGGAGGGAAGTGTTTTTAATACGAAAGTGAACACAAGAACAAGGGGACACAATCTGAAGTTAGTTGGGGGAAAGATCAAGAGCGACATGAGAAAATATAATTTTACTGAAAGAGTGGTAGATCCTTGGAACAAAGTTCCAGCAGACGTGCTTAGTAAATCCACAGGAACTGAATTTAAACATGCCTGGGATAAACATATATCCATCCTAAGATAAAATACAGGAAATAGTATAAAGGCAGACTAGATGGACCATGAGGTCTTTTTCTGCCGTCAGTCTTCTATGTTTCTATGTATTTTAAATTTATGATGATAAAATTTATGACTAGCCGTTTCCTAAAAATATGAAAATTTAAGAGCAGATGGGCTTTGAGATTTAGTTTTCTGTTGATTGAGAGTGGAATAAAACTGACAGTACCTTGGGAGCATTTATTTTAATTTAAAACAGGCAGGTGGAACATAACGGAACTGTAAGATTTTATTGTGGGCCAGCTGCTGTTGGCTACATCTGTTATGATAAAGTCATAGGGTAACCCTTAAAGAATAATAACACATTATTTCATAAGCACTCATGAATTACACTTTGGTTTACCCTATTAAAAGAACATTGCAGTGACAGCATTTTCATAAGCCCCAGCTGAGAGAGGGGCAGGAAAGGGGAAACAAGTAAGGGAGAGACAGAGAGAATGAGAATTAAAAGTCAGTGACCAATTATAGAATCCATTCCGAGTGTTTGCTTGTGATTTCTCTCTCTATGAGATAAAATTCTACTGATCTAGGAAAAATTATTTTCACATGTATGTTTGGAAATAATGAATGTAAATACCGTATTTTTCGCTCCATAAGACGCAGTTTTTTTCCTCCCAAAGTAGGATGAAAAATCAGCAGCGTCTTATGGAGCGAAGATGCAGGCAGGGAAGGGGGGAGGCGCTGGAGCAGAGGGGGGGCGGCGATATACTCACCAAAAGTGTCCCGCCTCTGTCGCCGCCTCTCCTCTTCCCAACCCCGAAGAGAGCCGCGCCTTTCGGCCTCCAGAAGTGCTGGGCCGGGGGATGCCTCCACCGCGCAGGTTTAGGAGGCGGAGCGGCACCGGAGGAGCGTTGGCGGCTCCGAGCCTTTGGGAAGGCTACGGGAATCGCTTCAGGAGGCAGGGAGGTCTCGAAGACCCAAAACCCAGCTAGTCGCTCGCAGCCGGTCGGAGCTGCCCGTCCGACACCTCCGTCCGACCCGTCCGATGCTGGCGCCTCCCTCCCTCCCTGCCTGCCTGCCGGCCCCTGCGCGCCCCAACCCCCCCCGAACTCCCGCGGAAGGCAGTCCCCGTTCCCCCCCCCCCCGCTTGCCAGCTCTCGCTTTGGTGTTTCTCCGGTGGAAGCAAGGCGGTTGAGTTGCTCCGAGGTTCTGCTTCCAGGCAATCGTTTGCCGCCTCCCCGCAAGCCCCCTGCCCGAAGCTGCAAGCGCGAGATCCTGGGGCGAGGGGGAGGCGGCAGTCCTGCGCTTTGCACTGGGGAGGTGCAGCGGGGAACCGGGGAGGAAGCCACCCCTCTGTGCTGGGAGGGAAGAAGGAACAATGTTCACTATCTCCCAGGACCACCAAGCCCCCTTCCAACAGCACATGCGAGGCTCCTGGCCTGCCAGCTCTCAGCTTCTCATTTCTGCTTTCTCTCTTTCTCTCTTGCTCTTTCATTCTTTTTTCTTTCTTTCTCTTTCTTTCTTTCTTTCTCTTGCTTTCTCTCCTTCCTTCCCTCCTTCCATTTCTTTCATTCCCCCTCTCTATTTTTATTTCTCTTTCATTCTCTTTCTCTCTTTTTCTTTCTTTCTTGCTCTTTTTCTTTCTCTCTTTTACCTTCCCTCCTTCCATTTCTTTCATTCCCCCTCTCTATTTTTATTTCTCTTTCATTTTCTTTCTCTCTTTTTCTTTCTTTCTTGCTCTTTTTCTTTCTCTCTTTTACCTTCCCTTCCTCTATTTCTTCTTTTCTTTCTCCTTCCTACCTTCTTCCCTCCCTCCCTTCCTTCAGTCCTTCCTCTCTTACTCTCCCCTTTCATAAGTTTCCTTGCTTCCTTCCTCTGTTCTGTCCCTTCCCCCTTTCTTTCTTTCTTTCTTTCTTTCTATTTTTTTTCTATTTTCCTCCTCTAAAATCTAGGTGCGTCTTATCAGCAGGTGCGTCTTATAGAGCGAAAAATACGGTAATAATGTAAAGCTAAGGTCAAGGATAACAGGCAAAGAACACGAGAATTAGAGAGATGAGAAGGAAAATTTTACATAAATGGTACTTTACGCCAGTAAAACTAGCACACATCCAGAGGAAAGGAAAAGGAAATTGCTGGCATGGTTGCCAAATAAAAGGAGTTTTTATGCATATGCTCTGGGAATGCGTTGAAGTTCAAAAATTTTGGAAGGAAGTACAGAATGAAATTAACAATATGCTAAACATTAATTGGATAATCACGAAAGAATTAGCAACACTAGTTAAATATGGGGAATTGCGAGAATTTAAAGAAATCAAAACAGCAGCTTTGGAAAGCGCTCAAGCAGTAGTGGTATTAGGGTGGAAGGATAGCAATAAATGGACAATCCAGAATTGGTACTGGTGCATGGTGGACCACATCCACTTCGAAATTATGGAAATAAGATTAAAAAACTTTGATGAAAATAAATTGGAGAAGCTGATGGCACGATGGAATAAGGTGAAAAATTATATCTTAAGTAGAATTTATGACGACAATGTGAAAAATAAATTACAATCACTTTTTGTATGTAACGAAATGTAAGCCGGAGCCAAGGAAGAAATTGAAACTTATTGCAAATAATTTAACCCCCTAAATGGTGGTGGGGTTTATTGGTGTTGGGCACTTTTTCTTTAAGTAATTTTTATTTTTGTTTGTTGTAATAAAAATTTAATAAATATATATATATATAAAAAAAGGATAACAGGCAACCAAAATTCTTTTTTATAGCCCTCCAGACCAGAGGTGGGTTTTTCCTGGTTTGGACCAGTTTGCTTGAACCGGTAGCAACCCGATGGTAATGTCATGATGACATCATGAAATAGGATTGGTCGGTGACGGCCCATGGAGGTCACCATCTTTAAAAAAAAACTTTTTTAAAAAACTCCAAATTTCCCCCCAAGTTTTTTTTCGCCAAGTTTCTGGCACTGCGCATGTATCGCCATCTTGTTTTTGGCTTTTAAAAAAATCATTTTTTTTGCCACTGCGCATGTGTCTGCACGAGAAGCGCCCGTCCACGGGGCACGCCCACGTGTTGCGGAAGAAAGCGAACCAGCAGCGAAGTAAGTTAGAACCCACCCCTGCTCCAGACCAGTAATGTGTTGCAAATCCCACCGCTACCAGTTTGGGTGCGTGCAACGCTTCTGCGCATGCACAGAAGTGTCCGGGTAGGGTGGGCGAAGCTCCCCCTGCCGCCACTACAGGTTCATAGATCCAGGCCATACCGGTAGAAACCCACTGCTGCTCCTGACCTCTAGGAAAATGATTGCTGAAAACTGTATGGCATCCTGTTATTTTGAAGCAGGGAATATGCCTTAGGGCAGTGATGGAAAACCTATGGCACAGGTGCCACAGGTGGCACGTGGAGCCATATCTGCTGGCACATGAGCAATTGACCTAGCTCAGCTCCAACGTGCACGTGTGTGCCGGCCAGCTGATTTTTTGCTTACACAGAGGCTCTGGGAGGACATTTTTGGCTTCCAAAGTGCCTCTAAGGGGATGGAGGAGGGCGATTTTACCCACTCCCCAGCTACAGGGAAGCCTTTGGAGCCTGGGGAGGGCAAAACATAAGCCTACTGGGCCCACAAGAAGTTGGGAAACAGGCCATTTCTGGTCTCCAGGGGGCCACCGGAGGGCGGGAGAAGCAGTTTTCGTCCTCCCCAGGCATTGAATTATGGGTGTGAGCACTTGCACATGTGCGATAGCAAACGTACACGCTCTTTCAGCACCCAAAGAAAAAAAGGTTCGCCATCACTGCCTTAGGGAATGTATAGCATTGTTGGGAAAGAAAACCCCAAAATTTATTAACTGGACTTATATGCTGCCCTTCTCCAAAGACTCAGGGCGGATTCCTCTCCAACCCAGAAAAACAACAGAGAATTACCTGACTTTTCTTTCATATTAATGTGACTGCACCCCCTATGTGGCCTCACCTACATCCCCAGGCCCTGCGCATGAAAAGGCTGTTCACCAAGCACAAAAGCAGTTCTTACCCGGTGTAGTCACAACTGCTCCCATAGGAAAGCCGTTACCAATTCCTTTGGCCATAGTAACTATGTCTGGAACGACATCGTGTCCTTGGAATCCCCAGAAATGACTGCCCGTTCGACCAAATCCAGTCTGAACCTTCAGGGAGCAAAGAAAAGGTGCTTTACAAAGGTTTAGAAGCAGGGATATCAAACTCGATTTCGTTGAGGGCCACATCAGGTTTGTGTTTGAACTCGGGGGCCGGTGGGTGTGGATTGGACAGGGTGGACATGGCCCTCTGCCAGAAGAAATGGCCCTTGTGGGGACGCATGCTGTTAAATATTCATGTAGTAGGGCAGATTTTCACTGTATACATACCCTTGTTGCAGTGTAGCATGAATGTTAGAATAGCATTATATCATAATTATATATATCTGGACCTCTAGCATAAAAATGCTCTGCTTACCCTGATTATAAGCCAGGATAGGACGGCACTAACTGCTTAGTCTGTATCACTGATGAAGGGAAACAAAAGGGCTCAATAAACATCTCACTGATAAACAAGTTTACAGCACTCCGGACAGGACGTTATACGATCAAAGGGAGAGATTTACATTGCCTGAAGCATACACAGGATGAGAGGGTGATTAAGGAAGATTAGTTGTGATAAGGCAGAAGGCTTCAGAGAAATTAGGTGTGAGAAACATTTGCTCTGAGGAAGTGTTTCTAGGAAATTAGTTTGTGGGAAAGGAAGAACTCAAAAATATGTCATGTTTGAAGTTATGTTATTGGATGTTTGTGTATCACTTGACATGTACGTGTAATTATCCCCATTTCCTTATGCTCCCAAATAAAAAGAAGTACACAACTCTATACTGTGTCACTTCATCCAGAGAGAGAATGTGTCCAAGTCTTCTTTCTAGGATTCGCGTTCGTGAGTGATCCCACACGGCTGGGTTGCTCTTAGCCCCTTTGAAGACATCGTCTTCATCAGGGACTTTGACAGCATCCACATACCCTGATTGGTTACTTGTTTCTGGCAGGAACTTTGTTACTATGTCAAGTTGTTGATTCCTGCCGGCTGTTCCCTATCATGTAGTAGGGCAGATTTTCACTGTATACATACTATGCCCTGATTGGTTACTTGTTTCTGGCGGGAACTTTGTTACTATGTCAAGTTGTTGATTCCTGCCGGCTGTTCCCTATAAATAGTTAATGACGTGCGCTTTCCTCTCAGCACCTTTTACACTGTGTAATTGACAGTTCAGTGCGGACAGCGTCTATTTGACATAGCTCAATAAACAAGAGTTTTTCTCTACATTACTGCCTCTCCTGATTCATTTTACATTCAACCCCCTGGGACCCGTTTTCAGCTGGGAGGCCTCCTCCAGCCCTCTGCCAGCAAAAATGGAGCTCAGGGGGCCATGCACATCCCTCCCAAACTCCATTTTCTCTGGCAGAGGGCTGCAACCAATATTGGGTTGCTACCGGTATGGATGAGGATGCTGCACCAGTAGCAAAAGTTTTATTGTGCGCATGGCTGATTAGCTTGTATGCGCACGTGCGTGAACCAATTTATGTTTTTGATTCTGCACATGTGCAGGAAGAATAATCTCAGGAGGGGACACATACACGCAAGAGATTTCGGTGATTTTTACTTCCGCACCTGCGAGGAAACTCCTCACGCTGCGAGGGAGTACACAGAACACATCCCAGTAGGAAATTCCATGATTCACATGCATCTGTGCATCCCCTTGTCCCCACAGGAGATTTGGCTTCTGCGCATGCGCAGCAAGTGAAATCTTGTATGAGTGAGATTCCAGCAATTTTTGACGACTTTTTGCTTCTGCGCATGCGCGAAAGCAAACATATTGGCAAAAATCACCAAAACCTTGCTTGCGCACACATACTCACATTAGATTTTGCATGCTGTCTGTTGTGGTTGGCTCTGGCCCAGCTCCTGCCCCAGGGAATGGGGAGGTGGATGCAGGGGAAAATTCAACATGTCACAGGTCTGTGTTATTGCCGACAGAATCAGATCAGAGTTTAGTTTCCTCGGATGAAGAAGAAGGTGGGAGTGACTCGGCAGAGGAGGGCTTGGCACACAGCCAAGGCAGTCAATCTTCCTTATCTTCTATAGCTTCAGATGATGACATTTTGGACCCACGCAAGCACAGAATTATGCATAGAAGAGACCAAGTAAGAACATATTACAGGAAATAAGGGAGGCCACCTGTGTTTGGGTGGGGCTCCAGTATTAGGGCTGCTGCTATAAATAGCAGCATGTGGGTTTGGCCCTTGTGGAAGAATATCTGTTGCAGTTTCGTCAGGAATCTTGTGTGCTGGACTTTGTTGCTTTTTCACGCCTTTGAAACCAAAGCAGAGCAGTGTGTGTGTGTGTGTGTGTGTCTCCCTTCGTTGGAAGAAGAAGGGGTGTGAAGTTTCTCCACAGCTGCTGGCTAAGTACTTAATGACTGCTTAAGGGAAATTGTACAGACTACCTGATTGTTTTGGGACGAGTGCTCTTTGCAATACAAAAAGAGTGCTTAGTTTATTTTGAATTTTGTGATAAAAGAACATTGTTTTGAATTTTCAAACGTGTGTGTGTCTGAAATTTGTATCCTTGAATTTTTGGGGGCTCCTATCAGAGAGCCCGGCAGAACACTGTGCATGCACAGAAGCAAATCTCACGCCAATGGGAGTGGCCATGCCCACCGGATGCACATGCACCCTAAAGGCCTTAGAGGGCATGTTGGTAGCACCAAAGACGAGCAACCCTTCACTGATCTTCTTCAAAGGTTTCGCAGAATATCAATCCCAGTGACCCAGGCAATCCAAGCCCTCTGCCAATGAGATCTCAAATTGCTGTCCTTATAGAAACCTTGCACATACAATTTGGAGACTTGAGTCACAAATCATATATTCACCTCATCTGCAATGCAGAGACCTCCCCTTTCACGCACCAACTGATAAGCCTCCTTGAGGAATCCTCTGGGAAACTGGACAGTTCCATTCACGCCCTGGACAAAGCAGACAGACAGGATCAAAGGAAATGGCGATCTTCATTTCATGGAAGACAACTGGACACAGAATCATAGGGCTGGAAAGGATCTCAGAGGTTTTCTCGACCAACTCCCTGCTCAAGACAGGAGTCTCATGCCACTCCAGCCAAATGGTCATCTAGTCTATTTTTGAAAACCTCCAGTGATGGAGTGCCCATAACTCAAGACAACCTATTCCATTGATTAATTGCTCTCACTGTTGGAAATGTTATCCTTACTTCTATGTTAGATCTCTTAGAAACATAGAAACATAGAAGACTGACGGCAGAAAAAGACCTCGTGGTCCATCTAGTCTGCCCTTATACTATTTTCTGTATTTTATCTTAGGATGGATATATGTTTATCCCAGGCATGTTTAAATTCAGTTACTGTGGATTTATCTACCACGTCTGCTGGAAGTTTGTTCCAAGAATCTACTACGCTTCAGTAAAATCATATTTTCTCACGTTGCTTTTGATCTTTCCCCCAACTAACTTCAGATTGTGTCCCCTTGTTCTTGTGTTCACTTTCCTATTAAAAACACTTCCCTCCAGAACCTTATTTAACCCTTTAACATATTTAAATGTTTCGATCATGTCCCCCCTTTTCCTTCTGTCCTCCAGACATCTATCTCTCCTTTCTGTTCCGTTTTCTTTTTCCTTCTTGGTTTGCATTAAACCTGTCCCTTTCTATTTTATTTTTCCTTTTTAAGTTTCCCTTACGTCTATCGTTTCCTTGCCTTGCTATTACAGTATCTTTCTTTTTTCCTTCTTCCTTTGCATTGAATGTGCGTCTTTCCTTTCTATTATTATTATTATTATTATTATTATTATTATTATTATTATTATTATAGTATTATAGTATTATAGTATAATAATAATAATAGAAAGGAAAGACGCACATAATAATAATAATAATAATAATAATAATAATAATAATAATAATAATAATAATTTATTAGATTTGTATGCCATTCCTCTCCGAAGACTCGGGGCGGCTCACAACAATAATATTATGTATAATACAATCTAATATATACATTTTTTTTTATTTATTCGATTTTTTATTTATTTATTTATTTATTTATTTATTTGACAAGGTTCCATGCATTGTTTCTTGTCTCGATCTCTGATGCCCTAAACCAGGGTTCTGCAACCTTAAAAACCCAAAGAGCCATTTGGATTCGTTTCGCACAGAAAACAAAACACTAGGAACCGCAACATCTGGATGGGTGTGGCCAACTCAACGTCACTCCCACCAGGTCACATGACACCCCCAGCCATACCTACAGTGTTTTCTGTGGGAAATGGGTCCCTCTCTCCCCACCTCCATCCGTCTCATTTCTGTTTTTCTCTTGTTTTCCTCTCTCTCCCTCCCTCTCTCTTTCTTTTTTTTTCGTTCTTTCTTTCTTTTCTTTTTCCTTTCTTTTCCTTTCTTTTCCTTTTTTCATCTTTTTTCTTTCTCTTTTTTCCTTTCTCTCCCCTTCTCTCTCATTTGTTTCCCTCTCTTTTCCCTTTCTCTCTCTCTCATTTTCTCCTTCCAGCTCTCTCTTTTTTCTCTCTCCTCTCCCTTTCTCTCTCTCCCCCCCTTCTCTCTCTCTCAATTGCACGACCGGATCAGCAGAGAGCCACAGTAGGGTCAAAGAGCCACATGCGGCTCTGGAGCCGCGGATTGCCGACACTCGCCCTAAACAATAAGTCAATCCATTCAATAGCCCCTCAGGTACTATGAAGACAGCTATGGTTTTTTTAAAAAACAAACAATTTTTATTAAGTATAAATATTAAAAAACATAAAAGTCATCAAGATAGAGACAAATATATAGATAAAACAAAACAACACATTTACAACACACACATAGCAACCTCTTTAACAATTCTATGGTAAATTGCCTTAACGTTAGCTTTTCATTTATAGATAATTAAGTTAAACTGTATTTCTTTTACAGCTTTTATCTATTTATCTATTAGTAAATGTACATATTTTGATATACATTATGATTAATCCTTGCATTATGAAGACAGCTATAATGTCCACCCTAATCTTTCTCTTTGGTAGGATGGACATACCTAGTTCCCACAAATGTTCACCATACAATTTAGCCTCCAGGCCCGTTATCATTCTTTTGCTCTACTCTAAATACTTTTCAAGTTCTCATTATCTTTTTTGTATCACGATGACCAGAACTGGATGCAGTACTGTATTGCAATTGTGGTTTCTCTAGTATCCGGGATCATGTGATCACCATTTACACCTTGTGTAATTGTTGTGGTCCTAGCGATGCACTTCATTCCACACAACCAGGAGATGGCGCTGTTGAATTTGTTTCCCTTTTATCCCATTATCTGGGGTTTTTTTGCAGATGCTTCATTACCAAAACTAGGTAACATCATTAGTGCTAGTCTTGATGATGTTACCTAGTTGGGGTGATGAAATGTCTGTAAGAAAATAAGCAAGCTTAAGAGAGCACCAAAGACCCTTCATTTCAACCTAGCGTTAAAAATATTCTCATTTATTAGTAGATTATCTGGATAGAAGAAAGGAATGCAGAAAGTGTGAGCATATAATAAAAGTGTGAGTCCTCCTACATAAGACAGGAGAAACAGAAGCCCAAGGCATTAAAGGGAGCTCACCCCATCATATAGTACTCGGGTCTCAAACTTGGGCTGATAAGCTCAGCATCTATAACCACTGAGCCATTGCACCCATTATGAATCAAGCATAGTATGAACCAGTGATGGTCTCCTATGGGTACAGTCAGGTACGCAGATCTGGTAGAAAAGTTTTGGTCAGTGTTGTGGTTAGCTCTGGCCCAGCTCCTGCCCCAAGGAATGTGGAGGTGGATGTCGGGAAAACATCCACATGCCACAGGCCTGTTTTGCTCCCGATAGAATCTGCCGACGAAGTCTCCTCTGACCAAGGAAGCGTGAGTGACAGGGAAGAGGATAGTTTGGCAGACAGTCCAGGAGGAGATCAATCTTCCTTATCATCCCTGGATTCTGAACAAGAACTTATGACAGACCCACGCATGCGTAGAGTGATGCATAGAAGAGAACAACTGAAGGATTATTAAAGGAGATAAGGGAGGCCACCTGTGGTTGGGTGGAGCTGCTGTAATTAGTGCTACAGATAAAAAGAGCAGCGTGCTGATTTAGCCTTGTGGAAGTATATCTGATTCGTAGTTTCGTCAAGATCGTGGTTTTTCTGTTTCCCTGTTCAAGACTGTGTGTGGACTTTCTGGACTTTGGAATTGGACTCAATTTCCCAGTTACTGGGTGAGAAATTGGATTGCATTTAACCTGTGCCTTGTGTGTACCAGAAAATCCCTTTGACATTTTAAAAGGGAGTTTTTTCTGCTTTTCTGTTAATAAAGACTTTTGGTTTTCCTTCTATTGTGTGGTGTGTGTCTTTCTGGACTAATTACCCTGTAATTACAGGCGGTTGGGACACGCCGGCAGAACAGGTCAGGTATGTAGAACTGGTATTGAATTTTTGTTGAATTTCTGAATTTGTGTTGAATTTTTCACTTTTTTCCCCTTCTGGGCTCTGGGTATGTTTTTTCTATTGCAGTAAATGAGGGTGAATGTGTATAATTTTAGAAGAGCTGTGTGTGTGTGTGTACATACACATACAGTTTATATAGTTGATAATGTATATTTTTGTGTCCCTGTGTGTAATATGTATGTACACATATGGCATATAAATAGATAGGGAAATTGTATCTCTTTGAAGCGAGGAGAGGCCAGGCACCCTAACCGTAACCCTAACTCAAACCCTTGACACAAGTGACGTCAAGTGGGCCCCCTTTAAGCCAATCACATGACCTTCAAGCCACCCCCTGATCACATGATTGTCAAGCCACTCCACCTGGTCACGTGGCCTGCAAGCCACACCCACAAAATAAGCCACGCCCACAGTGTGGTAGTAAAAAGATTTGCAGGCCTTCACTGGTATGAAGTAATCTGTGTTGGAAAGCCCACTGACAAGTTTTAGGTCCTTGTAGTCTAACAAACCCCACTTACTTGAATTGGCTCAGCAATAAATGCAGCGACTTTGTTTGGAACACAAGTTTGGAGTGTGTCCTTGAATTGTGCAATGTATTGGTCTTTAGCATGGCAGGTTCCTGTATTGGGGAAGGGCGGGGGAGAAACATGTTGAATATTTTAAGGTTATTATTTATGTAAGGAACATCACGGCCCTGTTCATCATCTAAAATGCTAAAAGACATTTTCCCGATGGGCTCATTGTAGCATGAAGTATTGCATGAAATACTCACTGTAGCGTTATGCATGTAGCAACAACACACAAGCACGCAACAGATACAAACATAAAGTAAATCACTCCAAACTCAACCGCAGGAAATATGACTTTAGTAACCAAGTAGTTGATGCATGGAACACACTACCTGACTCTGTAGTATCATCACCTGACCCCCAAAACTTTACCCTTAAACTATCCACTGTTGACCTCTCCTGATTCCTAAGAGGTCAGTAAGGGGCATGCATAAGCGCACCAGCGTGCTTTCCATCCTCTGTCCTAAGGTTTCTCTCTTACTAGTATCATGTTTACTTACGGGACCGCCTTCTGCCGCATAAATCCCAGCGACCGATCAGGTCCCACAGAGTTGGCCTTCTCCAGGTCCCGTCAACCAAACAATGTTGTTTGGCGCAGCCTAGGGGAAGAACCTTCTCTGCGGCTGCCCCAGCCCTCTGGAATCAGCTCCCTCCAGAGATTTGTACGGCCCCCATCTTCCTCGCCTTCCGCAAAAGCCTTAAGACCCATCTATGTCACCAGGCGTGGGGCAACTAGTAAATGCCCCCCCTCTGTTCTGACTATTAATGTTATGTGTGGGTATGATTGAGTAAACTGACTGTTTTTTAAAATTAATGGGTTTTTAGCTATATTTTTAACTATTAGATTTATGTACTTACTTACTTACTTACTTACTTACTTACTTACTTACTTACTTACTTACTTACTTACTTACTTACTTACTTACTTATTTATTAGATTTGTATGCCGCCCCTCTGCGCAGACTCAGGGCGGCTCACAACAATAATGAAAACAATGTATCACAAATCTAATATTAAAAAGTCTCTTAAAACCCCTTATTTAAAAAACCAGACACACACACACAAACATACCATGCATCAATTATATAGGCCAGGGGGAGATGTCTCAATTCCCTATGCCTGACGGCAGAGGTGGGTCTTCAGAAGCTTTCGAAAGGCAAGGAGGGTGGGGGCAATCCTAATCTTTGGGGGGAGCTGGTTCCAGAGGGTCGGGCCGCCACAGAGAAGGCTCTTACCCTGGGTCCCGCCAAGCGACATTGTTTAGTCGACGAGACCCGGAGAAGGCCAACTCTGTGCGACCTAACTGGTCGCTGGGATTCGGGCGGCATATTGTTTGCATTGTATGTTGTGAGCCGCCCCAGGTCACCGGAGAGGGGCGGCATACAAGTCAAACAAACACACAAACAAACAAACAAACAAACAGTTATATCTTTGTATACTACCAATACGTATTTGACAAAACAAACAAACAAATAAATAAAGTTAACTTTGCTACTTTTTTTGGCAAATCAAATGATGTTGCCTTCATCACTGCATGGCGGCACAACAATTAGAAGGCAGTACTGCAGGCTACTTCTGCTGACTGACTACAGTTCGGCAGTCCTATCCTGACCAGCTCAAGGTTGACTCAGCCATCCATCCTTCTGAGATCGGTCAAACTGAGGACCCAGATTGTTGGGGCAATAGGCTGACTCTATAATCCACTTACAGCGGGTTGTAAAGCACTGTAAAGTGATATATAAGTCTAAGTGAGAAGGAGAAGCAGGAGAGGGACCGATTATGGAGAAAACAAGTATCATCCTAGTGAATTTCTGTTGAATAAGGATGGGCATACCGCACCAACTCAACGGAGATCAAATTAAATACATCCTGACACTTATAGATAGTCAAGTAATGACTGTAATTGGGTCTGGGATTACAGTTCGTTAAGATATTCATGAAGTGGGAGAGCCATATTAACAAGGTTAGCCGATGAATAGGCATAGCACTAAATCAGCCAATGAGAGCTAAATGCTTCTGAGTCTGTGCAGAGAATCGAAACTGAAAACTTAAGGGTAAGGCTGGGCGTGGCTCTCCAGTGTAATCTGAACTCTCTGTCCACTCTGAACACGGCTGAAATGAAACTAACTCCCATGCTTGTGGTTGTAAAGTAAATGAGGTGATTGTTAAGTGAACACTGTGCTTAAGCAAATCCATTGTCTGCAGTGGGGATTTTTTTTGCCAGAGATTAGAAATAAATGCTGTTTCAGCCACCCCAAAATTGTTTTAAATCATGTTGACGTGAGTGTGGGACACTATAAAAAGCCATAAATGTGGAACTGTGAAAATTAAGAGGATTTCCCTTACTAACCAACCTGAAGAACAGGAGCAGTTTCGAATTGTTTGAACTGGAGAATCACGACAATGGCTTCCACCCCAGGGGCCACGGAAAACGTCAGGCAACATTGTCTAAAGGAACAACAGTTACAGATCCAATGAGATTCATTACGCCACCACAGCATACTTCAGCGTGCTAGAATTTTAAGAAGTACAGTGGTACCTCTAAAATGAATTAGCTTAGACTGAACTGTTCAAAATTAGCAGTTTTATTGCTTCAGACAGTAGAACAGGAACCGAGCAAGTAGCTGTCAAAAGACGTGAGTTAAACTCTGAGGGAAAGTGGCGCGTCTCTATCCTTATATAGCTTTCCCCCGGCAGCAGAAGTGTTTTGACACAGCAACAAGTCTCCCGCCAGAAAACATTAGCCAATCAGAGCACCGTATGTAAATAGAGTACTTAGATACTTAATAGGTGCATATTTAGCAACCTCTACCTTAGAACACCTCTACTTACGAACTTTTCTGATAAGAACCAGGTGTTCAAGATATTTTACATCTTCTCAAGAACCATTATCCACTTACAAACCCAAGCCTCCGAAACTGTAATTGGAAAAGGCAGGGAGAAGCCTCTGTGGGGCCTCTCTAGGAATCTCCTGGGAGGAAACAGGGCCAGAAAAGGTAGGGAGAAGCCTCCGTGGGGCCTCTCTAGGAATCTCCTGGTAGGAAACAGGCCCGGAAAATGCGGGGAGAAGCTTTTGTGGGGCCTCTCTAGGAATCTCCTGGGAGGAAACAGGGCTGGAAAAGGCGGGGAGAAGCCTCCGTGGGGCCTGTCTAGGAATCTCCGTGGAGGAAACAGGGCCTCCACCCTCCCTGTGGTTTCCCCAATTGAACGCATTATTTGCTTTTGCATTGATTGCTATGGGAAAAATTGCTTCTTTTAACAAACTTTTCTACTTAAGAACCTGGTCATAGAACGAATTAATTCATAAGTAGAGGTACCACTCACTGTAAATTCATAGAGAAAAGACAGAGCTAATATAGCATAAAGAGATAAAGATGAACTCTTACACTGGAGATTTCACCATTTAACCCCTTGCTCGGCATGAACATTAAAAAAGACCTGGCCAATTTCAAGCTTTGTTGCTGAAGCCAAATGTAAAACTACCATAAAATCTACCAGTAGATAAACAAAATATGGGATTTTACAACCTATCATTTCATTTTTATGGATGCTACTGGGCTCAGCAGAATAGCTGGAGATATAATTATGTTTCCACTTGATTCTTACCTTTGCAATATGCTAGATTATTTTCAACTTTTCATTTAAGGAATCTAGAGTGTAAAATTAGAGTAGGGAGTTTGGTGGATACTAATGACATTATGTAGCCCCCAGGCACCACATTGGAGGCTCAACTGCTACCCTTAAATGAAAGGATCAAAGTACATACCGGAAATAAGAATTTTCAAATTCTTTTTAAAAGTCTCAAAAGATTTTAAAAGTTTTTAAAGTTGCCCACCTATAATCGTGGCTATATCCACTTTTGCTTCTGGTCCAATGCAGATAGTCCTTGATTTACAACAGTTTATTTAGTGACAATTCAAAGTTACAACTGCACTGAAAAGAAGTGACTTATTACCATTTTTCACACTTGCAACTAGTGATGGACTTTGAGTGATGGGGGGGGAACAAAGCAGTGAGGGTAGTAAGTTTATGCACTATTTATTGAATACAGTGGAACCCCGACATAAGAGCTGCTCTACTTAAGAGCAACTCGAGATAAGAGCTGGGAGGGGAGAGATATTTTTGTTCTACTTACAAGCCCAAATTCGAGATACAAGCGCCAAGGAGCTGTCTCCTGAAGCCAAACGCTAACTGCCGCGTTCGGCTTCAGGAGACAGCTGCGAAGCGGCGCGCGTGTTTTAAAAGGTTGCAGCCGGCCTGGGGGGCTCGGGGGGGTGCTTGCAGCTTTCTTTCTTGCTCTTTTTCTTTCTCTCTTTTACCTTCCCTTCTATTTCTTCTTTTCTTTCTCCTTCCCACCTTCTTCCCTCCCTCCCTCCCTTCACTCATTCCTCTCTTACTCTCCCCTTTCATAAGTTTCCTTTCTTCCTTCCTCTGTTCCTGTCCCTTCCCCCTTTCTTTCTTTCTTTCTTTCTTTCTTTCTTGCTCTTTTTCTTTCTCTCTTTTACCTTCCCTTCCTTTATTTCTTCTTTTCTTTCTCCTTCCCACCTTCTTCCCTCCCTCCCTTCACTCATTCCTCTCTTACTCTCCCCTTTCATAAGTTTCCTTGCTTCCTTCCTCTGTTCCTGTCCCTTACCTCTTTCCTTCCTTCCTTCCCACCCTCCGTCCATTCATTCACCCATTCCTCTCTTGATCGCTTAAAGCCGGTCCCTGGTGCAAAAAGGGTTGGGGACCTCTGTCCTACAGGATTGGGTGGCAGAGAAGTTGAACATATGTAAATTTAAAAGTTTAAGAAAGTTTACAAGTTAAGTGAAAGAAACTTCATTATTCATTTATATGTACATGTACATTTCTTCATTAAAAACATGTCTTTCTGCATAATTTAGACTAACTTTGTGAGTTTTTTGAGGGCTGGAACCAATTAAAATTATTTACATTAATTCCTATGGGGAAAAGTCGTTCGAGATAAGAGCTGCTCGACTTAAGAGCCCAGGTCCGGAACGAATTAAACTCGTATCTCGAGGTACCACTGTACTTAATAGTTATTTTATCGTCCTTCCTTCTCTAGTACCTTAGTATGATCCTTAATTACTTTTAAAATAGGAAATAATTAAATAGTATGTTTTTACCCATAAACGCTTTAATCATTTTAATCATTATCTAGAACTGAATTTTTATAGCAATTAAAGAAAATTGAGCTACTTGCCTAATCTGTTATCGTACTGAACCTTGGGTGTTCAGTACAAAACCTTAAAATGTTACTGTGCTCCTCAACAAATAATGCTCTCTTTCATTTGTACTTTTGGGTTCTATTCAAATAATGCGACTTAATGAACTGAAAAAGTGTCCAAGCACCTATTTGAAAACTTATCTTGATCGGTAAGCCACTCCCAACCAGTCGTATGACCTTTAAGCCAACCTAGTCACATGATTGTCAAGCCACTCCCACCTGGTCACATAGCCAGCAAACCACTCCTACCCAGTCACATGACTATCAAGCCACACCCACACAATAAGCCACGCCCGCAGTGTTTTAGATTTTTTTTTTGCCGCCCTTCACTGCTTACAACCATTGCAACATGGCCATGGCTACATGATCAAAATTCAGAAGCTTGGCAATTGGCTCATATTTATGACGGGTGCAGTGACACCCCCGCCGATCACGTGATCACTTTTTGCAACCTTCTAATAAAGTCAATAGGGAAGCCAAATTCACTAAACAACTGTGTTACCAGCTTAACACCTGCAGGGATTCACTTAACAGCTATAGAAACATGGAAACATAGGAGACTGACGGCAGAAAAAGACCTCATGGTCCATCTAGTCTGCCCTTATACTATTTTCTGTATTTTATCTTAGGATGGATATATGTTTATCTCAGGCATGTTTAAATTCAGTTACTGTGGATTTACCAACCACGTCTACTGGAAATTTGTTCCAAGGATCTACTACTCTTTCAGTAAAATAATATTTTCTCATGTTGCTTCTGATCTTTCCCCCAACTAACTTCAGATTGTGTCCCCTTGTTCTTGTGTTCACTTTCCTATTAAAAACACTTCCTGGACCTTATTTAACGCTTTAACATATTTAAATGTTTCGATCATGTCCCCCCTTTTCCTTCTGTCCTCCAGACTACACAGATTGAGTTCATTAAGTCTTTCCTGATATGTTTTATGCTTAAGACCTTCCACCATTCTTGTAGCCCGTCTTTGGACCCATTCAATTTTGTCAATATCTTTTTGTAGGTGAGGTCTCCAGAACTGAACACAGTATTCCAAATGTGGTCTCACCAGCACTCTATATAGCGGGATCATAATCTCCCTCTTCCTGCTTGTTATGCCAAGGAAGGTCATAAAGTTGGGCAAAACTCACTTAACAACCATCTTGCTTAGCATCAGATATTATGGGCGGAATTGTGGGAGTAAATTGCGAATTATCTGTACCAGCAATACCCACACCAATCAGGGATATGTCCAACGTGTTCCAAAAACATGTCCTCCCCGTCAAAAAAAAAGTGAGATACTGACCGAGTGGCAGTTGGCTCCGTTGGCAACACCATATTTGTACCTTCCAATGGATGTGATGCCCATAGCATAGGTACTACCTCCATGGTAGCCGCCTCTGCAGAAAGAAAACCAACATATTTTCAACCTTAGGGCGATTAATTGCTCTGCTAATCTTTCTATATATGTGGAATCTCAAACCTTGGTTTTAACTGCAAAGAAAAAAGACACAATTCCAAAAGTCAAAGAATGCTTGTTCAGTGGAATATGTCTTTGTCAAGTTGCCTGCTCTTGGCAGCTTAGAGTAGAATAGAGTATAGTATAGTATAGTAGAGTAGAGTAGAGTATTAATTTGTTTGTTTGTTTGTTTGTTTATTATCTACCTACCTACCTACCTACCTACCTACCTACCTATCTATCTATCTATCTATTTATTAGATTTGTATGCCACCCCTCTCCGTAGACTCGGGGAGACTACAGTAGAGTAGAGTGGAGTAGAGTGGAGTAGAACAGAACAGAACGGAACGGAACAGAATATAATAACAGAGTTGGAAGGGACCTTGGAGGTCTTCTATTCCAACCCCCTGCTTGTTGTGATTCAGTCTGAGGCTCCTCAGGGAACGGCTGGAACTCTGCCGGCTCCATGCTCAGAGGGGGAGGACGAGGAACAGGAGGAGGAGGAGGACCAGGCAGACGGGGAAGAGGAATGTCAGGACGAGGAGGAGGGGGAACAGCCTGAGACCCCCGGGGGGGAGCTCTCCCCAGCAAGTAGCCTGGAGTCATTAGATGAGAACGCACAAGCCATCATAGATATGAGGCAGAGAAGGGCAGCACAAAGAAGGGGACAATTAGCCAGGTACTTCCATCCCTAATAGGCAACAGCTGGGTTTGAGTGTGGAAGGTTGAAAAGGCAAGCCCGCCCTTCCTGTATTGTGGAGAGTTATCTTTTGGGAGTCCTGTGACCTTGCTTCGATCCTTGGCGTCTCTGATTCTGGCTTGTGGCCTCGAAGGCTGAAAACTTGGGGAGGCGTGGGTTTTATTATCTACAGTGGTGTGTGTGCCAGCAAGAAGCCTGTTGTATTGTCTGGCCGTCGTGACTCTTCTGTGAAGCTTCACAGCATTCCAGTTTGTAAGAACAGTTTTTGTTATCTGTGTTTGTTTTCAAAGATATAAAATGACTTTGCTTTTTACCAGCGTGTCTGGCTACTCTTTTTAGTTGGTGTTGGCGTCTGGGGGAACCCAGACAGAACACTGCTTAGGCAGGAAACCCTAAACTACTTCAGTCAAATGGTTATCCAACATCTTAAAAACGTTCAGTGTTGGAGCATTCACAACTTCTGCAGGCAAAATGTTCCACTGATTACCATATTTCTCAGAGTATAAGGCAAACCTTTCTCCTCCCTAAAAGAGGCTGAAAATTTGGGTGTCTCTTATACTCCTAATGTAACGTTTTCAAAGCTTTTTTGAGATGGGTAATAGGAGCGATGAGAAGATTAATAGTAATAGTAATGAAGACAGTGAATAGTTTGACAGTATTGAGGGAATTATTTCTTTAGCAGAGTGACGACGTTCAGGGAAAAACTGTTCTTGTGTCCAGTTGTTCTGGTGAGCAATGCACTAATAGTTCTGGGGAGTTGAAACAATTATCTACAAGCCATTTATGGGAGTTCTGCTAGAGAAAACACAGAATCCACTGAAGGGAATAAATCAAAATGCATAGAGGAGCGTTACCTCAAACAAATGACGTCAGTGTTGCGGGTGAAAACTCTCGCTATTAACAATGCCAGGTCGTTGGCTTCAGTACCACTATTGGTCAGGTAAGCTACCTGTGACAAAGATTGTGATGAAAAGACATTGTTAGAGAAGAAACCAAGGCTGCCACATATCCAAATTCATGCACAATTGCCAATCCAACCTAGTGCGTCCCCTAGTGAGACTTCGGCGCGTTTTTGCTTCCTGTGCAAGCGCAAAGCTAGGGATGCGCACACATGCATATTTTATTTATTTATTTATTTATTTATTATTTAGATTTGTATGCCGCCCCTCTCTGCGAACTCGGGGCGGCTCACAACAAAAAATATAAACAATCATACAAATCCAAATAAATTCAATAAATTTAAGTATTTAAATAGTTTTAAAAAGAACCCCACTATATTAACAAGCACACACACAAACATACCATACATAAATTGTACATGGCCGGGGGAGGTGTTTCAGTTCCCCCATGCCTGACGACATACATAGCACATGCAGGTACGTGAGAATCCTCATGCTGCATGTATAGCGCACCGGTAGTAGCAGGTAAGAGGAATCTGCCCCTGCTCCGCAGAACTTTGGTTGAAGCGTCTTGTTTCAGTTCTTCTCTGCTTTCATTGATCTCATGTGGTTGTGTGGTTAGTGGGTCGTGAGACCAGCTGGTCATGCCATGTGATACCCTGTTTCCCCGAAAATAAGACGTACCCCAAAAGTAAGGCATGTCAGAGTTTTTGCAGAATTTGCTAATATAAGGTACCCCCCGAAAATAAGGCGTAGTCAAGTTTACATGCGGTACGGTGGAAAAACATACGGTACCATTCAAAGCTGTTCATAGCGGTACCGTAATAATGTGGTGTCTCCTGCTGGCCCCTTCCATCGCTTTGTACCATCCAGTACGGCAGACACAGTCTGCCGCTGTCTCACCGCCATTACAGTCTCCACTACAGTGCGTAGACTGTAGTTCCTCTGGTGGCCGGAAGCTGCAATAGCGGGAATATACTGTTGTACCATATAAGTGCCGTCGTTTGTGTGTGTGGGTGCCATACTGACAGGTACCGTACCGTAATCAGTGTACCGTACGGGACACTTTCTTTGGGGGTGTCAGCTTTTCTGCCTGTGAATTTGTCTTATTTGAGAAATATAAGGCACCCCCCGAAAATAAGACGTAGCACAACTTTTGGAGCAAAAATTAATATAAGACAGTGTCTTATTTTTGGGGAAACACGGTATGTCATGTAACTAGCTGGCGATTATGTGTGAAGTTCCAGAACAAAGATCATTGGCTATGCCATTACAGGCCATGTATGTGAATTCATTGAAGTCTGGTATTCAATTGATGGATCTATCAACAAACAAAGCCAAAGGCAGTGATGGCGAACCTACAGCACGAGTGCCAGAGGTGGCACCCGGAGCGCTATCTGCTGGCACGCGCACCGTTACCCTAGCTCGGCTCCAACATGCATGTGTGTCCTGGCCAGCTGCTTTTTGGCTTACACAGAGGCTCTGGGAAGGCGTTTTTGTCTTCCAGAGGGCCTTTGGGGGGGATGGGGAAGGGTTTTTTTTTACTGTTTCCCTGCTCCAGGGAAACCTTTGGAGCCTGGGGAAGGTAAAACACGAGCCTACTGGGCCTAACAGAAGTTGGGAAACAGGCCATTTCCAGCCTCCAGAGGGCCTCTGTGGAGTGGGGGAAGCTGTTTTTGCCCTCCCCAGGCATTGAATTATGAGTGTAGGCACTCGCCCATGTGCAATAGTGCGCGCACATGCTCTTTTAGCACCCAAGGGAAAAAAGGTTCGCCATCACTGGCCTAAGGAGTCATATCAATCGAGTGACCAACCAAGGATGGTTTCTTCACTTAGTGACCTTCACACATAATGACCAGACAGTTACATTACCCATTAACCACATAAGATAAATTGTTGTGAGCCGCTCCGAGTCCTCGGAGAGGGGCGGCATACAAATCTAAATAATAATAATAATAATAATAATAATAATAATAATAATAATAATAATAATAATAATAATAAAAATAGAAATAGAAATAGCACTTAGACTTATATACCGCTTCACAGTGCTATCTAAGCTTTTTACAATCAGGATATTGCTCCCAACAATCTGGGTCCTCATTTTACCAATCCCAGAAGGATGGAAGACTAAGTCAACCTTAAACCTGGTAAGAGTTGAACTGCCAAATTGCAGGCATCTGGCAGGCAGCAGACGTAGCCTGCAGTACTGCATCTAACCACTGCGCCACCACGGCTCATAAAATGCTTCAACCAAAGTCCCACTAAGGATGTGAACTAGCCTGGTGAGGAAACGTTCAGAAGCTAAAGAGCAAGCTCAGAAAACAAACCAACAACAACATATACCACCCAAGCTATCATTTCTAATAGATTTTGCATTTTCCGCAGTCCCCTATTATCACGATAACGTATAAACAAAGTCATCTAATTTTGACATTATAGCTCAGGTTTTTTCCCCACTTCATAAATAACATTCACAACATTCCCCTACCCCACCACAAACCCTCAGAAGCAGCCCTGAAGATGCCCAATCTGACACACCTTTAAGGATCCAGGAAACAGGGAAGTCAGTTTCTCGGCATATTCTTGGATTCCTGGATGCAAGTAGATGCTGCTCGTGTGTCCCAGGAGGCCGAACTGTTTCTGAGCTGCTGCTGTTACCTTCCTGGATTCATTAGGGGAGGGAAAAAGGCACTTTCAATCTAATTTGTGGCAATGTTGGTCCTTAATTAGGAAGCTAAGATTTGAAGAAACAAGACTCCTGGTATGTCTCTTCTTGAAGATTAAGGTCTGGGGCAAGGGTCTCCAACCTTAGCAACTTTTCATTTAAAGTTAATGGGATTTTAGCTTATAGTTTTTAACTATTAGATTTGTATACATATTGTTTTTGCATTGTATGTTGTGAGCTGCCCCCCCCCCCCCGGGTCCCTGGAGAAGGGCAGCATACAAGCCAAATAAATGAATGAATGAATGAATGAATAAATGAATAAATGATTAAATGATTAAATAAATAAATAAATGATTAAATGATTAAATGATTACCGGTAAATGGTTAAATAAATGATTAAATAAATGATTAAATAAATGATTAAATGATTAAATGATTACATAAATGATTAAATAAATGATTAAATAAACAAACAAACAAATAAATAAATAAACAAAAACAAACTAACTAACAAACAAACTAACAAACTAACTTTTAAGACTTGTAGACTTTAATTCCCAGAGTTCCTCAGCCAGTCTTTGGAACTCTGGGAGTTGAAGTCCACAAGTCTTAAAAGTTGCCAAGATTGGAGACTCTTGGTCGTGTGCAGGGGTGGGCAAAGTTGGCTCTTCTATGACATGTGGACTTCAACTCCCAGAATTCCTAAGGTAGCATGATTGGCTCAGGAATTCTGGGAGTTGAAGTCCACAAGTCATAGAAGACACAACTTTGCCTACCCCTGGTCTGGGGGAATGGTGGTAGTCAGGCCGGAGTTCCTACTTACTGCCGTTACCGGTGTGATGTGTGTGCAGCTCCGGGTGATCAGTGGGTGCGTCCTGGTGAGATTTCGCTTCTGCGCATTCAGCCTAATCTTGCGAGAGGATGCACATGTGTGTGAGATTTTGGCATGCGCAGAAGCAAAAAATCGCTGAAATCTCGCATACATGCGCATCGTCTCGCAAGATTTTGTATTTGTATTTATTTGTATTTGTATTTATTGGATTTGTATGCTGCCCCTCTCCGCAGACTCGGGGCAGCTAACAGCAGTAATAAAACAGCATATAACAATATAACAATAATCCAATACTAAAAACAGTTAAAAACCCATTATTATAAACAACCAATCATACATGCAGACATACCATGCCTAAAATTGTAAAGGCCTAGAGGGAAAGCGTATCTCAATTCCCCCATGCCTGGCGGCAGAGGTGGGTTTTAAGCAGCTTACGAAAGGCAAGGAGGGTGGGGGCAATTCTAATCTCTGGGGGGAGTTGGCTCCAGAGGACCGGGGCCGCCACAGAGAAGGCTCTATCCCTGGGCCCCGCCAAGCGACATTGTTTAGTTGACGGGACCCGGAGAAGACCCACTCTGTGGGACCTAACTGGTCGCTGGGATTCGTGCAGCAGAAGGTGGTCCCTGAGGTACTCTGGTCCAGTGCCATGAAGGGCTTTATAGGTCATAACCAACACTTTGAATTGTGCTCAAATTGTGCTTTATAGGTCATAACCAACACTTAGAATTGTGCTTAAATCCTGCTCATGCGTAGAAGCAAAATCTCACCAGGATGCATGCGCCCACCCCCCGGTCACCCAGAGCTATGTGCCCATTGCCATTTTTACTACCGGTATGCAGTGTGGCCCATACCGGTAAGGAACCCAATATTGGTGATAGTGTCCCATAACTGCGGAAAAAACCAGCAGGGACTTCATTGCGGTGGCCTGTCTTTGAACCCCCTTTTTCCAGAGACCACATTCCTGCAGCTCCTGCTTTTTGATGATTGACTTTCCATTCTAATATCTGAAAAACTGTTTCCTCTTGACACCTTAAGTGACTACCCATCAGTCTTACTATAACCACTGTGTGGCTCAGCTAAAGATATAAGGTGGGTTACATAAAAGGTATTATATGATTCAGTGTGTGGTTGTGTAGGAAGCAAAATTGATTTTTCAGGTTGAGAGATGTAGAAAGTTTTAGGGAATGATGCTCGGGTAAACAAAATTAAATTAAAATTGCTTTTCTTTTTCCTCCTGCTTTTAATTTAATTGGTTTACTACTCCTGCGCCTCTTTCTATGCCTTGCATAATGTTGTTTACCCCAGAGGAAATGTTGGATAAATAAAAATGCATGTAAGTGGTTTTATTGTTTTTCTTCGCTTTTATCCTGAAATGTCACCAGTCACAAAATTTATTTTTTTTAAACTAGGCCATATTAAAAAATAATAATAACAGTGAACTTAATATTAACTGCTCCAAACTTGACTGTAAAAAATACGAGTCCCCTAACACCCAACATTTTACCCTTAGACTTTCTACAGTTGACCTCTCCAGATTCCTAAGAGGTGAGTAAGGGGCGTGCATAAGTGCACTAGTGGGCCTTCCGTCCCCTGTCCTATTGTCTCTCCTGTATCTCATATATCTTTTCTTCTATTCCTATATCCTTTCTCTATTCTTTCATTGATATATTTTATTCCTATATCTTCTCTACTACGAGTATATGTTCTATAACCTTCGTTATTTATTGAAATAAATAAATAAATATAATTTGCAGAAATTGAAACAATCTTAAGACACTAGAAAATGAAACATTACAGGAACACTTTCAGAAGTGCAATATCTTTAAATAAATAAAGCATCTCCACAGCATTTCTCTGCTCACACCTCCAATTAAATAAGGATTATACCTGTTCGAAGTAGCTGTGACGTCAGAGAAGTCTATGGAGATTCTCAATCACCCAAGTCTTGGTTGTCTCAAAGGTGTTTTTTTTCCAAAAGGCAAGTGGACTTCCTTGTTTTTCTTTCTTTGAAAACCTTTCAAAGAAAAACTAAAGAAGCTTTGGAAGGTTTAGATGAGATGCTCAATTGTGCTTAAATCCTGCTCATGCGTAGAAGCAAAATCTCACCAGGATGCATGCGCCCACCCCCCGGTCACCCAGAGCTATGTGCCCATTGCCATTTTTACTACCGGTATGCAGTGTGGCCCATACCGGTAAGGAACCCAATATTGGTGATAGTGTCCCATAACTGCGGAAAAAACCAGCAGGGACTTCATTGCGGTGGCCTGTCTTTGAACCCCCTTTTTCCAGAGACCACATTCCTGCAGCTCCTGCTTTTTGATGATTGACTTTCCATTCTAATATCTGAAAAACTGTTTCCTCTTGACACCTTAAGTGACTACCCATCAGTCTTACTATAACCACTGTGTGGCTCAGCTAAAGATATAAGGTGGGTTACATAAAAGGTATTATATGATTCAGTGTGTGGTTGTGTAGGAAGCAAAATTGATTTTTCAGGTTGAGAGATGTAGAAAGTTTTAGGGAATGATGCTCGGGTAAACAAAATTAAATTAAAATTGCTTTTCTTTTTCCTCCTGCTTTTAATTTAATTGGTTTACTACTCCTGCGCCTCTTTCTATGCCTTGCATAATGTTGTTTACCCCAGAGGAAATGTTGGATAAATAAAAATGCATGTAAGTGGTTTTATTGTTTTTCTTCGCTTTTATCCTGAAATGTCACCAGTCACAAAATTTATTTTTTTTAAACTAGGCCATATTAAAAAATAATAATAACAGTGAACTTAATATTAACTGCTCCAAACTTGACTGTAAAAAATACGAGTCCCCTAACACCCAACATTTTACCCTTAGACTTTCTACAGTTGACCTCTCCAGATTCCTAAGAGGTGAGTAAGGGGCGTGCATAAGTGCACTAGTGGGCCTTCCGTCCCCTGTCCTATTGTCTCTCCTGTATCTCATATATCTTTTCTTCTATTCCTATATCCTTTCTCTATTCTTTCATTGATATATTTTATTCCTATATCTTCTCTACTACGAGTATATGTTCTATAACCTTCGTTATTTATTGAAATAAATAAATAAATATAATTTGCAGAAATTGAAACAATCTTAAGACACTAGAAAATGAAACATTACAGGAACACTTTCAGAAGTGCAATATCTTTAAATAAATAAAGCATCTCCACAGCATTTCTCTGCTCACACCTCCAATTAAATAAGGATTATACCTGTTCGAAGTAGCTGTGACGTCAGAGAAGTCTATGGAGATTCTCAATCACCCAAGTCTTGGTTGTCTCAAAGGTGTTTTTTTTCCAAAAGGCAAGTGGACTTCCTTGTTTTTCTTTCTTTGAAAACCTTTCAAAGAAAAACTAAAGAAGCTTTGGAAGGTTTAGATGAGATGCTCAACTTTTTCAAGGAACAAAACCAGTTGCCTTTTGCAAAAAACACGGTTGGGATGCTGTCGGAGAAGGTAAACCAACAGCAACTGTTGTGGTTGGCTCTGGCCCAGCTCCTGCCCCAGGGAATGGGGAGGTGGATGCAGGGGAAACTTCAACATGTCACAGGTCTGTGTTATTGCCAACAGAATCAGTTCAGAGTTTAGTTTCCTCGGACAAAGAAGAAGGTGGGAGTGACTCAGCAGAGGAGGGCTTGGCACTCAGCCAAGGCAGTCAATCTTCCTTATCTTCTATTGCTTCAGATGATGACATTTTGGACCCACGCAAGCGCAGAATTATGCGCAGAAGAGACCAAGTAAGAACATATTACAGGAAATAAGGGAGGCCACCTGTGTTTGGGTGGGGCTCCAGTAATTAGGGCTGCTGCTATAAATAGCAGCATGTGGGTTTGGCCGTTGTGGAAGAATATCTGTTCGCAGTTGTCAGGAATCTTGTGTGCTGGACTTTGTTGCTTTTTCACGCCTTTGAAACCAAAGCAGAGCATCGTGTATGTGTGTGTGTGTGTGTCTCACTTCGTTGGAAGAAGAAGGGGTGTGAAGTTTCTTCACAGTTGCTGGCTAAGTACTTAATGACTGCTTGAGGGAAATTGTACAGCCTACCCGGTTGTTTTGGGAAGAGTGCTCTTTGCAATACAAAAAGAGTGCTTAGTTTATTTTGACTTTTGTGATAAAGAACATTGTTTTGAATTTTCAAACGTGTGTGTGTGTGTCTGAAATTTGTACCCTTGAATTTTCGGGAGGCTCCTATCAGAGAGCCTGGCAGAACAGCAACCAAAGACAAGAATTTTTCCTGGGTCATTGCCACTAGCACACACTGCAAATGGAATTCAGCCATGCCAATCCTTGCATATCAGCTTGGGTGTTAAAAAGCTTACTTACGGATGGCAGTGACCAACACTGACAGTAGCGATTCCACCAAAGAAATCAAGGTATCTTCGTCCTTCATAGTCAAACAGCCACTGCATGTGTCCTTGATGGATCAGGAGTGGCCTCTTATAACAAGTATGCAGGGATGGGAACACGTTCTCTCGGCGAATCCTCAGCATTTGTTCATAAGAATAGGACTACACGTTGCAAAACATTAAAAGAAAGTATACGTATGGTGAATCTCAGCACAACATCAGATCACATAAAGACCAAACCACGTATTAGGATTGTTTGATTTTTAACCTTAGATTTTCTCTTCTTTTTCTTTTCTTTTTGTATCCAGAAGAAGAGAAACTATTCTACTACAGTGGTACCTCTACCTAAGAACACCTCTATTTACGAACTTTTCTAGATAAGAACCGGGTGTTCAAGATTTTTTTTGCTTCTTCTCAGGAACCATTTCTCACTAACAAACCCGAAACTGTAACTGGAAAAGGCAGGGAGAAGCCTCTGTGGGACCTCTCTAGGAATCTCCTGGGAGGAAACAGGGCCGGAAATAGTGAGGAGAAGACTCCATGGGGCCTCTCTAGGAATCTTCTGGAAAGAAACAGATCCGGAAAAGTCAGAGAGAAGCCTCCATGAGGCCTCTCTAGGAATCTTCTGGGAGGAAACAGGGCCTCCACCCTCCCTGTGGTTTCCCCAATCGCATGCATTATTTGCTTTTACATTGATTCCTATGGGGAAAAATGCTTCTTCTTACAAACTTTTCTACTTAAGAACCTGGTCACGGAACGAATTAAGTTCATAAGCAGAGGTACCACTGTACTTCTAAATCTGTCAGGCTGCACAGATGGTTTTGAATTTTAGACTTCTGTTTTAGGACAGACATGGATACATTAAAACCAGTGAAAGGCGGCACTTGCCGTTTCTTACCAGATCGGTCCCAGAGGCTGGCGCAGGCGCGGGCAGGGGCACGCACACCCGCACGAGATTTTACTTCCGTGCATGACATAAACAAAGAAATTGGCAAGAATCGCCAAAATCTCACGCGAGGGCACTCGGACAAGCGAGATTTTGCCGATTTTTGCCTATTTCTTTGCTTCCGTGCATGTGCAGAAGCAAAATCTCACACGGGGGTCACGGGAGCGTTTGTGAGGTGGGGATGCGCAGATGCGCATGCATTGCCGTTTACGCTACTGGATCAGGGATCCCAGGCATACTAGGGGCAGCCCAGTACTGATTAAAACACATCCAGAGGAAACTAGGAAAACTTCAGGGAATTGTCTAGTGCAGTGATGGTGAACCTATGGCACGGGTGCCACAGGTGGACGCGGAGCCATATCTACTGGCACGCGAACCATTGCCTAGCTCAGCTCCAACATGCATGTCTGTGCCGGCCAGCTGAATTTTGGCTCACAGAGAGGCTCTGGGAGGACGTTTTTGCCCTCCAGAGAGCCTCCGGGGTAAGGGATGTCGCGGTTTGTGAGTGATTAAACCCCGCGGAGGCGATAGATTGAAGCCTAATCATTTGTTCAAAACAAGATATTTTTATTATAAAAACAGAAATAAAACATGTCTCGATGGACAACATAACAAATACGTCTTTACATGATGGAGGATAGAAAAAGAGAATGGAGAAAGAATGAAGAAGAAGGAAGTGATGTGATGATTTGGCAGGATATTACATCATAATAGGAGGAACTTAGTAAGGCACACACAGTTAACTCTTTAATTACTAAATGTCTCTTGGGCTGGCAATTTTTCACCGTGACCAGGGAAGCCTTTGGAGCCTGGGGAGGGTGAAACACGAGCCTACTGGGCCCACCAGAAGTTTGGAAACAGGCTATTTCCGGCCTCCAGAGGGCCTCCGGGGGTGGGTAGGAGAAGCTGTTTTAGGCCTTGAATGATGGGTGTGGGCACTCACACATGTGCGATAGCATGCACCCATGCTCATTTGGTACCCAAGGAAAAAAAGGTTCACCATCAGTGGTCTAGGGAATTCTGGGAGTTGAGATCCACATATCATAAAGTTGTCAACCTGATGAACATTAAGTGGTTGTGATTGTTTTAGGATTTCTGGCAGGAATACGTCCAGCTCTTCTGCGAGATGGCACAGATAAGACCAAAGATGTGCTAGTTATCAAATGGGCCCAATTCCGGAGCTACAGTCTTATCCAAGTTTCTATATCATAATAGCAGTAGCAATAATAATGACATTTATATACCTCGCCTCATAGTGATTTACAGCACTCTAAGAGTGGTTTACAATGTCAGCATATTGCCCCCAACAAACTGGGTCCTTACTGACTTCAGAAGGATGGAAAGCTGAATCAATCTTGAACCAGTCAGAATCAAACTCCAGACTCTGGGCAGAGTTAGCCTGCAATACTGCATTCTAACCACTGCGCCACGAGGGCTCAATCACAGTGGACATTGGCTTGGTTTGATCCATTGCATTTTAGTTCCCATTAGGCATTAAGGATACCAACCATCCTCAATGACAAAGACTACAATATGCTTACATCATACTTCTCAGGCACAAAGGCACACGGAGGCATTTTTGGTTGGAGGCAAGGAGATTTTTTCAATTCTTGATACTGATGCACATCTAACAAAAAAAAAAAGCAGATTAACACACTTATCCAAGCCCATCACAACAGTCATCTTTCTAGAATGTAATTTAATTTCACAGCAAATTGTTTCCGCCTTATATATATAATGCTCTTAATTATAATCTTAATTAATCTTAATTCTTCTTAATTCTCTGCCTTACAAGGCAAAGGTTGCAGGTTCAAGTCCCAGTGGGTATGGCTATCTGATGAGACCAAAATAAGGCTGAAATAGATCTATCCTAGTCTCCCTTAATTTTCAAATTCAGCAAAAAAACATGTGACACATACAGATAGAATTGTCGGCTATCAATAAAAGTAACTGCCTTGGAAATAGCCCTGGGTTGGGCCGAGAGGCAAATAAGGAGCTGTGATGTTCCTTCAATACACCAGGGTGATTTGACACAAAAATATGTAACCCTTCCCTGGTGCAGAGCTGAAGGGATTGGATACTGTAGCCTAGAGGATAATTCTCTGCCTTACAAGGCAAAGGTTGCAGGTTCAAGTCCCAGTGGGTATGGCTAGCTGATGAGGCCAAAATAAGGCCGAAATAGATCTATCCTAGTGCCCTTAATTTTCAAATTCAGCAAAAAAACATGTGACACACACACACACATATATATATATATATATATGACGGTCTTGGTATATTCGGGTTTCTTCCGGTGTAGGATTTGGAAATTTCTGGCGACGTTTATATGAGATTTGTATGTCACCCCTCTCCGAAGACTCGGGGCGGCTCACAACATAGCAACAGAACAATACAAATCTAATATTAAAATTTTAAAAAAGTTAATTTAAAAAACATTAACATAACACAATCAATATTGTAAGATCATCAACTACGCAATCATACACACTCAACCTAATTAATCGTAATACAGAAGTCAGAAAAACAAAGGGGGGGACTTAATCACCCCCACGCCTGGTGACAGAGGTGAGTCTTCAACATTTTACGGAAGGCGAGGAGGGTGGGGGCTGTTCGAATCTCTGGGGGGAGTTGATTACAGAGGGCTGGGGCCGCCACATAGAAGGCTCTTCCCCTGGGTCCCACCAACCGACATTGTTTAGTCGACGGGACCCGGAGAAGGCCCACTCTGTGGAACCTAATCAGCCACTGGGATTCGTGCAGCAGAAGGCGGTCTCGTAGGTATTCTGGTCCAATGCCATGTAGGGCAAAGGCATTGCCCATAATGGATGAAATGTCATCTTGAATTCTGCAAATGCAGCTGAAATTGCACTTCATGGGCCAGGAAGGGAAATTGAACAGAATTCTTAAACAAATTTGAGCTCTGGGTTTTGTAGAATATAGACAAAGGAAGTCCTGGATTTGAAGTGCACCTTCAGTAACAATGTTCATATCATGTGCTTAGTGGGGGTTTCATTGCACATCCTGTGCTCCACCCTTACACCTTCCAAATGTATTTGATCCCATCATCCCCACCGGCATAAATATTCTGTTCCTTGCAGGTCAGAAAGACTAGGAATTGTAGCGTATCTATCGGGTCTGGAAAGTACAGTGGTACCTCTACCTAAGAACGCCTCTACTTAAGAACTTTTGTAGATAAGAACCGAGTGTTCAAGATTTTTTTGCCTCTTCTTAAGAACCGTTTTCTATTTAAGAACCCGAACCTGGAAAATTTGAGAGCAGCACAAAGGCCCGGCCAGTTTCCTGCCATTCCCCCTGGGTTTCTCTCTCTGGTGCAATGTATGGGAGGCAGCCTCGCGCCGGGTGTATGGGAGGCACTTGCTCCTCCTCACCTCCTCAGAGTCCCTCTTTTTTAAGAAAGTCTTAAAGTTTTGGATTTTTTTTTATTCCCCTCACCTCACCTTCTTCCTTCGGCAGCGACTGTCCTCCTCCTCTTCTTCCTCCTCCTCCTCCCACCCAAATTCCAAGCTTTTATTTCTTTCCTAATGGGTTTGCACACATTATTTGCTTTTACATTGATTCCTATGGGAAAAATTGCTTCTACTTACAAACTTTTCTACTTAAGAACCTGGTCATGGAATGAATTAAGTTCTTAAGTAGAGGTACCACTGTATATGGAGAGAGGCAAATTGTATGTGTTGACATGAATGGGGAAAGGGAAGGAGAAGTAGAAGGCGAAGGAGAGGAGGAAGTTAATCTGAAGTTAGTTGGGGGAAAGATAATAATAATAATAATAATAATAATAATAATAATAATAATAATAATAATTTATTAGATTTGTATGCCGCCCCTCTCCGAAGACTCGGGGCGGCTCACAACAAGCGATAAAACAATATTGTACGGGCACAAATCTAATATTAAGAAAAAACTAAAAACCCTATCAATTTAAAAAACCAAACAACACATACATACCAAACATAAATTATAATAAGCCTGGGAGAAAGGTGTCTCAAATCCCCCATGCCTGGCGGTATAGATGGGTCTTAAGTAGTTTACGGAAGACAAGGAGGGTGGGAGCAGTTCTAATCTCCGGGAGGAGTTGATTCCAGAGGGCCGGGGCCGCCACAGAGAAGGCTCTTCCCCTGGGGCCCGCCAGACGACATTGTTTAGTCGACGGGACCCGGAGAAGGCCGACTCTGTGGGACCTTATTGGCCGCTGGGATTCGTGCGGTAGTAGGCAGTTCCGGAGGTATTCTGGTCCAATGCCATGTAGGGCTTTAAAGGTCATGACCAACACTTTGAATTGTGACCGGAAACTGATCGGCAGCCAATGCAGGCCACGGAGTGTTGAAGAAACGTGGGCGAATCTGGGAAGCCCCACGATGGCTCTCGCGGCTGCGTTCTGCACGATCTGAAGTTTCCGAACACTTTTCAAAGGTAGCCCCATGTAGATCAAAGGCAACATGAGAAAATATTATTTTACTGAAAGAGTAGTAGATCCTTGGAACAAACTTCCAGCAGACGTGGTTGGTAAATCCACAGTAACTGAATTTAAACATGCCTGGGATAAACATATATCCATTGTAAGATAAAATACAGGAAATAGTATAAGGGCAGACTAGATGGACCATGAGGTCTTTTTCTGCCGTCAGTCTTCTATGTTTTCTATGGAAAGAAGAGAAGAATATTTTCTTTTTCTCCATTGCTGGGCATATACCCTCTATGCCACTGTTATGATGTGTCCCTTTGTTTCTGAAGTTATTAATTGCTAGCAAAACATCAGGGAAAGTGTTTGCCGGACCTTGGTCACTAACCCCAGAAGCCCAAGAATGCCCCACAAATTCCACTGCTATTCAACTAAAATTAAATAATGGTTTGGAGCTGTTCTTTCTCTTTCAACTGCAGGTTAATGAGTTTTGGAGGCTCGTCTGAGAGTTGGCGGCTGAAGTCAATTCCACACGTTTGGGGCTCAAAGGCTGCTCAACAAATTCCACTGCTCATTCAAGTAAAATAATGTAATGGTTTGGAACTGTTCTCCCTCTTTCAACTGCAGGTTAATGAGTTTTGGAGGCTCGCTTGAGAGTTGGCGCTGAGCTCCATTCTACACGTTTGGGGCTCAAAGTCCAAGGTGTAGCCCAAGGGAGGAGCACTGAAGACACCCACGGGGAACGCCAATGAGGAAACCCCAGGAGGGGCAGTTTGGCAAGAGTTAAGCAACATTTGGCCTGCGTGGCTGCCTTTGCTAGGTGTAACTTCCCAGCTGGAAAACAAAGGATGCCATCAGCCATTTCCCCTCTCAGAATTGGAGATGGTGCTTAAAAGCAGGGGGTGGACTTTAACACCCAGAGTTGTGGAATCAGCATGAAGTCTTTGTCTTCAAGTTGCCAAGTTTGGAAAACCTCTGATCTTGATTGCTCCAGTCAATTGGACCTTCTTGTTTCACTTTGAAGCTGTTTCCGTTTCTCATCAAAGAAGCTGTGACGGGATGATGGGGAATGGAAGGATTTATATTCCTTGCAGACAGCTGGTCATTTATTTTCCTGTAAGGATTTATGTGCCTTCAAGGAATATAAATCTTTGTATTTCCCACCATCCAGTCAGAGTTGAAGAAGCTTCTTGGATAATAATAATAATAATAATAATAATAACAACAACAACAACAATCATAATAATAATAATAACAACAACAACAGAGTTGGAAGGGACCTTGGAGGTCTTCTAGTCCAACCCCTGCTTAGGCAGGAAACCCTACGCTACTTCAGATAGATGGTTATACAACATCTTCTTAAAAATTTCTAGTGTTGGAGCATTCCTTACTTCTGGAGGCAAGCTGTTCAATTGGTTAATTGTTCTAACTGTCAGGAAATTTCTCTTAATTCTAAATTACTTCTCTCCTTGTTTAGTTTCCACCCACTGCTTCTTGTTCTCAGGTGCTTGGAGAATAGATTGACTCCCTCTTCTTTGTGGCAACCCCTGAGATATTGGAACACTGCTATCATGTCTCCCTTGGTCCTTCTTTTTATTAAACTAGACATAACCAGTTCCTGCAACTGTTCATATATTTTAGCCTCCACCCCCTTAATCATCTTTGTTGCTCTTCTCTGAACTCTTTCTAGAGACTTAACAGCTTTTCTAGAGACTCAATATCCATCATGGCGACCAAAACTGAAGGCAGTATTCCAAGGGTGACCTTACCAAGGCATCATAAAGTGGTATTATCACTTCACATGATCTTGATTCTATCCCTCTGTTAATGCAGCCTGGAACTGTGTTGGCTTTTTTGGCAGCTGCTGCAGACTGCTGGCTCATATTTAAATGGTTGTCCACTAGGACTCCAAGATCCCTCTCACAGTTACTACTGTTGAGCAATGTACCACATATACTATATCTGTGCATTTTGTTTTTCTTGCCTAAATGCAGAACCTTACTTTTTTTCACCACTGAATTTCTTTGAATTTCAAAACGTCTTTAAAAGAAAAGAAAAACCCAATAAAGTCCAGTTACCTCCCAAAAAAGCACCTTTGGGATAACTATGACTAGATGACTGAGAATCTCCATAGATTTTATAATTTAGAGACCTTCAAAATTCTAGGCTTTATCAGATCTCAAGACCTAAAATGGTCACCTAAATCAAAAACATCATCAAAAAAGCACAACAAAGAAAGTTCTTTCTGCGCCAACTCAGGAAGCTCAAACTGCCCAAGGAGCTGCTGATACAGCTCTACAGAGGAATCATTGTCATCTGCACCTGTATAACTGTCTAGTTTGGTTCTGCAACCCAACAAGACCGACACAGACTTCAGAGGAGAATCAGAACTGCAGAAAAAACAATTGCTGCCAACCTGCCTTCCATTGAGGACCTGTATACTGCAGGAGTCAAAAAGAGGACTGTGAAAATATTTACTGACCCCTCACATCCTGGACATAAACTGTTTCAACTCCTATCCTCAAAATGCACTGCAACCAAGACAACTAGGCATAACAGTTTTTTTCCCAAACACGTCACTCTGCTAAACAAATATTCCTCCCAACACTGTCAAATTGTTTACTAAGTCTGCACTACAATTACTAGTAGTTTTTTCTCATCATTCCTATCACTCATTTCCTCTCACTTATGACTGTATGACTGTAACTTGTTGCTTGTATTTTTAAGATTTTTATTAATATTGTTTCCTCATTACTTATTTGTACCCTATGAAAATCATTAAGTGTTGTACCTCATGATTCTTGACAAATGTATATTTTCTTTTATGTACACTGAGAGCATAGGCACCAAAGACAAATTCCTTGTGTGTCCAATCACACTTGGCCAATAAAGAATTCTATTCTATTCTACTCTATCATCAGGGATACCAATAACTGTTGCTTGGGGCTACAGGACTACAAGAAGACAAAGAATCGACTTTCTCCATTATTTCCAGCATGGCCCAGGGTTATAAACATTTGGCAACTTGAAGATGGGATGGACTTCAGCTCCCATAATTCCTCAGCCTGGATCACGCCCATCCATCTTTAAGTTGCCAAGTTTAAAAAACATTGACCTAAACCAGGGGTCCCCTAACTTGGCAACTTTTAAGACTTGTGGTTGCAGAATTCTGGGAGTTGAAGTCCACAAGTCTTAAAGTTGCTAAGTTAGAAGACCTCTGACCTAAACACACCAGGTTGCATTAGGTCAGTGGCTTTCGACTCCACTCTTTTCCCACGGATGGTCCTCAGTAAGGGGTCCAAGGCTCAGCCATCCTCCAATTTCGAGTCTCACCCCACTTTGGTAGTTAGAAGGAAAATCCTGCATTTCCTCCTTATTATGCCTAATCCCATGCATGAGATCAAGCTCCCTGTATTGTGGCCGACAGTGATTTGCATCCTAACGCATTGATTTCTGAGTAACCAAGGTCGGACACATTACGTTCTCACCTTCGCGTGACACTCTTGACTCAGGCAGAATGCAGGGTGAGGGAGTGGGTGCCCCACCCTTTCTCATGGTGCCCCGCACTCCCGCAGCCTCCTCCAGATCTTTCACACACGTTATATACTGTATTATATAAGTGCATCAGGAATTATGTTAGTAATACTGCATATGTAGCCGCCCCAAGTCTACAGAGAGGGGCAGCATACAAATCTAATTAATTAATTAATAATAATAATATGTATATAGTGCATTGCATATGCATACTCTATATAAATACTTGTGGTTAAAAGGAAGGAAGGAAGGTAGGAAGGAAAAGAAAGAAAGAGGGAGAGAAAGAAAGAAAGAAACTTTTCTAATTTATACTCTATATAAATATTTGTGGTTAATAGGAAAGAAGGAAGGAAGGAAAAGAAAAAGGGAAAGAAAGAAAGAGAGGTAGAGGGTGGGAGGGAGGGAGGGAAAGAAAGAAAAAAGAAAAGAAAGGAAAAGAAAGTTGTCTAATTTTCTGATTTATAGTCTATATTAATACTAGTGGTTAATAGGAGGGAAGGAAGGAAAAGGAAAAGGAAAAAAGAAAGAAAGAAAAAGAGGGTGGGAGGGAGGGAAAAAGAGAGAAAGAAAGAAAAAGGAAAATAAAAGAAAGTTGTCTAATTTTTTAATTTATCCTCTATATAAATATTTGTGGTTAATAGGAAGGAAGGGAGAAAGGAGGGGAGGGAAGGAGGGAGGAAAAGAAAGAAATGGAAAGAAAGAAAGAAGGTGGGAGGGAGCGGGACAGAGAGAAAGAAAGAAAGGAGAGAAGAAGAAAAGAAAAGAGAAAAGAAAAGAAAGGAAAGGGGGGGAAGGAAAAGAAAAGAAAAGTTGTCGAAGCGGAGCTGCGGTTTGGAGCTGCGACCGCGTTTTCAGAAAGCAACATTTGGGGCTTCTCCTCTTTGAACGAAAGCGGAGTGGATGGAGACAACACCCGCCCATCCGTGGCTCCGGGAGAGCATCCTGCTCTTTGCGACTGCACGGGCACTCTGGACACGCTCAGAGGCACGGCGGCCACCATCCCCGGGGAAAGGCTGACGCTCCTCTCGCCGAGCGCCTCCCGGCTGCCTCCACTTACCTCTCCCCGGGAGGACCCGCACCGGGCCGGCCCCCTTCCCGGCCAAGAAGCGGGGCAAACGAGCGAGGGGCAGCCGGGGTGAGCGAACCATTTTTCCGCCGCTTCAGCAGCCTAGGCGGGTGTCGTGGACTTTAAGACCGTCGGGGCCCACCAATGGTAACGAAGCTGCCGTCGCCGCCTCTTGCACCAGCCGCTCCGGGTCCCTCCCGCGAGCCCCGAATTTAACCGAGCGGCGCCTCTCAGTGGGCAAAGCCCGGGGCATCCGAGACCGTCTCTGCGCATGTGCGAAGCGGCCCCTTTCCCCCCTACCCTCCTGTGAGGGCGCTCCTTTAACCTCCCCTTCTGCCAGTAGAAACAATGAGCCAATGGGACAAAAGTTTCCTTCAGAGGTTGTGGGGGTTTCATCAAAGAGGGACTCAGAAACGGTGTAGGGTCTCCTGCTTGGATGGGGTGGATGGCAGGAGCAGATTGTTTGTTTGTTTGTTTGTTAGTTAGTTAGTTAGTCCAATACAGTGTTCCCTCGATTTTCGCGGGTTCGAATTTCCCGAATAGCGTATACCACTGTTTTTCAAAAAATATTAATTAAAAAATACTTAATGTTTTTTCCTATACTGTACCACGGTTTTTCCCACCCGATGACGTCCTATGTCATCGCCAAACTAATAATTTTTGCAAATAACAAAAAAAAAATTATTGTTAATAAATAATTATGTTTATAAATATTAGGATCACTAAGTGTCTTATTCAATGGTGAGTACCAGTAATAATGGTGAGTAAATGGTTGTTAAGGGAATGGGAAATGGTAATTTAGGGGTTTAAAGTGTTAAGGGATGGCTTGTGATACTGTCCATAGCCAAAAATGGTGTATTTACTTCCGCATCTCTACTTCGCGGAAATTCGACTTTCGCGGGCGGTCTCGGAACGCATCCCCCGCGGAAATCAAGGGAACACTGTACACAATGAGGGTTTTAGTGGGTATATATCTATATACACATAGTAAAATACATGATGAAGGTTACAGAGGAGATACTCAGAGTAAAATATATCTAAGAAAGAATAGAAAAGAAGGTATAGTAATAGAACGTATCAATGAAAGAATAGAAGAAGAGATATAGGAATAGAAGAAAAGTATAGGAGATATAGGAGAGCAATAGGACAGGGTACGGAAGGCACTCTAGTGCACTTGTACTCGCCCCTTACTGACACCACAGCTACCGATGCGCTGCATGCGCAGCTTTGGTTGTCTTGCATGCGCACCCCTATGCATGCACATCCTCAGCGTGTTTTTGCTTCATGCGTAGGACACAAAAAATGCAAGGAACTTTCATGAAGGGATGTGCGTGAGAGATTTGGGCGATTTTTTGATGCTGCGCAAGCGCGGAAGCAAAAAAAACCTCTGAAATCTCACGCCCGTGTGTTTCCCCTCACAAGATTTTGGTTCTGCGCATGCAGAATTGGTTTATAATAAATATATAAAAATAGTTCTGTAATAGATTAGGAATTGTAACACAGATTTGCTACACAAATGTCCAATGTTTTTTAATGTCTTTGTTTTTTATGTCATGTGTATATGTGTTTATAAATAAAACTTTATATTTTTTAAAAGCAAAAATGAGCTAACTCTTGTGAGGGGGCATGCGCATGAGATTTTGGCAATTTTTTACTTCTGCACTTGCGGAAGCAAATCCTGCAGGAGCTGCATTGGTCGCTGATTTGCTTCCTGGTGCAATTCAAGGTTCTGGTTGTCACCTTAAAAGCCCTTCATGGCTTGGGACCAAGTTATTTCTGACCAGTTATCTCTTACCGGTCACATTTACCAACTCACTAGAACAGGGAGACAAGGAATGTTGCAAGCCCCATCTCCTAAAGAGATACACCTGGCAGGACCCAGAAGAAGGGCCTTCTCTGTGGTGGCTTCCCGTCTTTGGAACGACATCCACCCAGAGATTATAATGGCCCCCACTCTTCCACTCTTCCAGAAGGTGCTGGAGATCTGCTTTTGCCAGCGGGCCTGGGTAATGCAGAACAGGATGGAGCCTATTAAATGGCTTGTATGAATATGTGTTGTTGCCGAGATGGAGGGTGGGGTCCCATTATAATATTTTTATTAATTCATTATTTGATTATTTCTTCTTTATTTTTTTATATACACTGCTCAAAAAAAAAATAAAGGGAACATTTAAACAACAGAATATAACTCCAAGTAAATCAAACTTCTGTGAAATCAAACTGTCCACTTAAGAAGCAACACTGATTGAAAATCAATTTCATATTGTTGTCAGCACATTCAACTTTGTACAGAACAAAGTATTCAATGAGAACATTTCATTCATTCAGATCTAGGATGTGTTATTTGAGTGTTCCCTTTATTTTTTTGAGCAGTATATATTTGCTGTTTTTATATTTGTGTAAGCCGCCTTGAGTCACCCCATGTGAACCTCTTTGACCTAGAGGTAGAGCTCTTGCCTCCCAATCAGGAGGTTGTGAGTTCGATCCCAGGAATAGGCAGATGTAGGTTAGAAACATAGAAACATAAAAGTCTGACAGCAGAAAAAGACCTCATGGTCCATCTAGTCTGTCCTGATACAGTGGTACCTCGAGATACGAGTTTAATTTGTTCCGGACCTGGGCTCTTAAGTCGAGCAGCTCTTATCTCGAACGACTTTTCCCCATAGGAATTAATGTAAATAATTTTAATTGGTTCCAGCCCTCAAAAAACTCACAAAGTTAGTCTAAATTATGCAGAAAGACATGTTTTTAATGAAGAAATGTACATGTACATATAAATGAATAATGAAGTTTCTTTCACTTAACTTGTAAACTTTCTTAAACTTTTAAATTTACATATGTTCAACTTCTCTGCCACCCAATCCTGTAGGACAGAGGTCCCCAACCCTTTTTGCACCAGGGACCGGCTTTAAGCGATCAAGAGAGGAATGGGTGAATGAATGGACGGAGGGTGGGAAGGAAGGAAGGAAAGAGGGAAGGGACAGGAACAGAGGAAGGAAGCAAGGAAACTTATGAAAGGGGAGAGTAAGAGAGGAATGAGTGAAGGGAGGGAGGGAGGGAAGAAGGTGGGAAGGAGAAAGAAGAAGAAATAGAGGAAGGGAAGGTAAAAGAGAGAAAGAAAAAGAGCAAGAAAGAAAGAAAGAAAGAAAGGGGGAAGGGACAGGAACAGAGGAAGGAAGCAAGGAAACTTATGAAAGGGGAGAGTAAGAGAGGAATGAGTGAAGGGAGGGAGGGAGGGAAGAAGGTGGGAAGGAGAAAGAAAAGAAGAAATAGAGGAAGGGAAGGTAAAAGAGAGAAAGAAAAAGAGCAAGAAAGAAAGCTGCAAGCACCCCCCTGAGCCCCCCAGGCCGGCTGCAACCTTTTAAAACACGCGCGCCGCTTCGCAGCTGTCTCCTGAAGCCGAACGCGGAAGTTAGCGTTTGGCTTCAGGAGACAGCTCCTTGGCGCTTGTATCTCGAATTTGGGCTTGTAAGTAGAACAAAAATATCTCTCCCCTCCCAGCTCTTATCTCGAGTTGCTCTTAAGTAGAGCAGCTCTTATGTCGGGGTTCCACTGTACTATTTCCTGTATTTTATCTTACAATGGATAAATGTTTATCCCAGGCATGCTTAAATTCAGTTACTGTGGATTTACCAACCACGTCTGCTGGAAGTTTGTTCCAAGGATCTACTACTCTTTCAGTAAAATAATATTTTCTCATGTTGCCTTTGATCTTTCCCCCAACTAACTTCAGATTGTGTCCCCTTGTTCTTGTGTTCACTTTCCTATTAATAACACTTCCCTCCTGAACCTTATTTAACCCTTTAACATATTTAAATGTTTCGATCATGTCCCCCCTTTTCCTTCTGTCCTCCAGACTATACAGATTGAGTTCATTAAGTCTTTCCTGATACGTTTTATGCTTAAGACCTTCCACCATTCTTGTAGCCCATCTTTGGACCCGTTCAATTTTGTCAATATCTTTTTGTAGGTGAGGTCTCCAGAACTGAACACAGTACTCCAAATGTGGTCTCACCAGCGCTCTATATAAGGGGATCACAATCTCCCTCTTCCTGCTTGTTATACCTCTAGCTATGCAGCCAAGCATCCTACTTGCTTTTCCTACCGCCCGACCACACTGCTCACCCATTTTGAGACTGTCAGAAATCACTACCCCTAAATCCTTCTCTTCTGAAGTTTTTGATAACACAGAACTGCCAATGCAATACTCAGATTGAGGATTCCTTTTCCCCAAGTGCATTATTTTACATTTGGAAACATTAAACTGCAGTTTCCATTGCTTTGACCATTTATCTAGTAAAGCTAAATCATTTACCATATTACAGACTCCTCCAGGAATATCAACCCTATTGCACACTTTAGAGTCATCGGCAAATAGGCAAACCTTCCCTACCAAACCTTCCCCTATGTCACTCACAAACGTATTAAAAAGAATAGGACCCAGAACAGACCCTTGTGGCACACCGCTTGTAACCTGTCTCTGCTCAGAATACTCGCCATTAACAATAACTCTCTGATGTCTACGCTTCAGCCAGCTTGAAATCTACTGAACTATCCAGGGATTAAGTCCAATCTTCACTAATTTATCTATCAGCTCTTTATGTGGAACAGTATCAAAGGCTTTGCTGAAGTCCAGATAGGCAATATCCACGGCACCACCTTGATCCAACACCTTTGTGACATAGTCAAAGAAATCAATGAGATTAGTCTGACATGATTTGCCTTCAGTAAAGCCATGCTGATTTGGGTCCAATAAGTTATTGTTTTTTAGGTGCTGATTTATCCTCTTTTTGAGTAGAGTCTCCATCATTTTAACTATAACTGATGTCAGGCTAACTGGCCTGTAGTTACCAGCTTCTTCTCTACTGCCCTTCTTGTGGATAGGCACAACACTGGCCATTCTCCAATCCTCAGGAACATCTCCTGTTAACAGGGATTGGTTAAACAAATCAGTCAGGGGGGTAGCAATGACAGATCTGAGTTCTTTAAGAACTCTGGGGTGGATGCCATCTGGACCCATTGCCTTATTTATGTTTAATCGTTCAAGTTCTTCTAAGACATCGGCTTCTAAGATCACTGGAGCTGAATCCGTACAGCTGGAAGCAATGCTATATCCCTCTATAGTATTATTTTGTAAGGTGTCTTTTGAGAAAACTGAACAGAAATAGCTATTGAAATGGTCAGCGATCTCCTTATTCCCATCAATGCATGTATTATTCCCGGTACTAAGCTTTGTGATGCTGCAGTTTTTCTTCTTCCTATCACTAATATATCTGAAGAAGGTTTTATCCCCCTTCTTTACAGATTTTGCAATTTCTTCCTCTTTTGAGGCTTTAGCAGCATATATTATCTGTTTCGCCTCCTTCTGTCTCATTTTATACACCCCTCTATCAGCTATACTTTATCCCAGGCATTACTGTGGATTTATCTACCACGTCTGCTGGAAGTTTGTTCCAAGGATCTACTACTCTTTCAGTAAAATAATATTTTCTCATGTTGCTTTTGATCTTTCCCCCAACTAACTCCTGCTTGGGCATTGGATTGGACTAGATGACCTGCAAGGTCCCTTCCAACTCTGTTAATCTGTCTGTTAAATAGGCGGCAATATACATTTTCCATTAAACAAACAAATTAATACATTTCCTCCCCCCCCCCCGATGCACATAAATATTGCCCTCTGCTGGGTCAGAAGGGAAGTACATCTAGTCCTCAATTTACAACAGTTGATTTAGTGATCATTCAGAGTTACAACAGCACTGAAAAAAGTGTCATGACCACTTTTCACAGTCACAACCTTTGACACATCTCTGTGATCTTGCGATCAAAGTTCAGGTGCTTGACAACAGGCTCAAACTTATGGCTGTTGCTGCATCCCCAGATCATGGGATCCTCTTTTGCAACTTTTTGACAAGCAAAGTCAAGAGGGAAGCCAGATAATAACCAGGTTACTAAGTTATCAACTGCAACAATTACCTTAACAACGGTGCAGAAGCGGGTTGCTACCGGTACGGATAAGGATGCCGCAACAGTAGTGAAAGTTGAGTTGTGTGCGCAGCTTCATTTCGGCATGTGCCAGTGTGTTTTTCCTTCTGTGCATGCATGAGGGGACACATGGATGTGAGAGATTTTGCTATTTTTTCCTTCTGCACATGCACGGAAGCAAAAAAAAATCACCAAAAACTCATGTGTGCACATGTCATGAGGATTTTGCTTCCTGCCCATGTGCAGAAGGAAAACCATTTTGGAGACATGTGCGTGTATGTGCAGGAGAAGTGAAGCTGTACGCGCAGTGCACCGGTAGTGGTGGGAATGGGAATCCACCCCTTCAATGGGGGTAAGGATGGTCATAATATGTGGCAAGACTTGCTTAACCACCAAGTAGCCACAGTTAACCACTATACCTAATTGATGTCTTCAATGAAACACAGCAGCAAGCTTTCTTGTAAAAATATATTTACTTCTATCAAACTGCTTCTCTAAATAAACTATTATACAATACTTTCATATAACTCTTATAATATCCACCACTGCAACCACTAAGCACTAGCCACTAAACTACAAACCACTCTATAATACAGTGGTACCTCTACTTAAGAACTTAATTCGTTCCGTGACCAGGTTCTTAAGTGGAAAAGTTTGTAAGTAGAAGCGATTTTTCCCATAGGAATCAATGTAAAAACAAATAATGCGTGCAAACTCATTAGGAAAGAAATAAAAGCTCAGAATTTGGGTGGGAGGAGGAGGAGGAGGAAGAAGAGGAGGACAGTCGCTGCCCAGAGCGAAGAAAGCGTTTATTCCCTCTCCAAACGCCCAGAGAAAGGAAAATGCTTTGTTCGCTCTGGATTGCCAAAGCTTCCTTAACCACCACCAAAAGGCTCCTCTGGCAGCCCAGAAAAGCCTGAGATGGCCAGGTTTAAAGGGGGAATGGCAGGAAACTGGCTGGGCCTTCGTGCCGCTCTCAAATTTCCTGGGAAATTTTTCCGGGCTCGGGTTCTTAAGTAGAAAATGGTTCTTAAGAGGCAAAAAAATCTTGAACACCCGGCGTTTTTAAGTAGAGGTACCACTGTATAACAAACCACTCACTGTACCAAACCTCTTAGTATCAAACCATACAAGGGTGTTCCTCCTACTATAGGATACAGCCAATCAGGTTGCAGTACAATTAGCAAACCCATGATTATATGTTGATTATGGCTTACATCAGCCTCTCCCATGGTTACAAACCATTTACTTGCATTGTGATATTACCTTCAGAAATGAACTTATTTCTGACACATCGAACCCTTTTATTCTATACTGTATTCTTTGTTCTAAAATCTGATGGATTGACACTGCCCTTTAAGAAAAACCCTAAGAGATACACCTATGGAAAGTATAGGTAGAGGCAGCAAATGTTGATATATTACGTGTGACATTCGTTATTATTTCTACATCATTTGTTTGGACATGAATAATATTGCCACTCGCCAGCTGTAATTTAATACACAGAGTCTGCTAATTTTGTTTTAAATTATGTCTCCTCAGTGGAGACACTCAAAACGAAATTTAGGCCCATTACGACATTTAAACAATTGCTTGATTTATGTTCACATTCACTTCCTACTGGAATAGGGAAAAGACAGTGTCTTATGTAAATAGTTATTGGCAAAAGGTTCTTTCAGGCCTCCAAGGGCTGAAGATTGCTCTTAAAAAATAAACACAGTTCATGTTGGCACATAATGTGAACTATTTACAGCTCCCCTGAGTTACATAATTATGCTTCTGTGATTCAGAAAAATATCTAAGCAATTACAAAAGATTCAATTTGCTCCTTTTGAAATATCCAGCAGTTAGAAACCACAATCTTTTTTCTTCCTGCATACAGTAAGTACTACTAAATAAAGCAAATGCATTTTTTTTGTTGGCTTTTAAAAAGATAAGAAGGGGAGGTTTGTAAGAAGAAGCCATGTTTCCTATAGGAATCAATGTAAAAGCAAATAATGTGTGTGATTGGGGAAACCACAGGTAGGGTGGAGGCCCTGTTTCCTCCCAGAAGATTCCTAGAGAGGCTCCACGGAGGCTTCTCCCTACCTTTTCTGGCCCTGTTCCTCCCAGGAGATTCCTAGAGAGGCTCCACGGAGGCTTCTCCCTGCCTTTTCTGGCCCTGTTCCTCCCAGGAGATTCCTAGAGAGGCTCCACGGAGGCTTCTCCCTGCCTTTTCTGGCCCTGTTCCTCCCAGGAGATTCCTAGAGAGGCTCCACGGAGGCTTCTCCCCACCTTTTCCAGTTACAGTTTCAGAGGCTCAGGTTTGTAAGTGCAAAATGGTTCTTGAGAAGAGGCAAAATAATCTTGAACACCCGGTTCTTATCTAGAAAACTTCTTAAGTAGAGGCGTTTGTAGGTAGAGGTACCATTGTACTGCATTGAGTTTTCAAAAATATTGTTTAATACATCCAAAATTGAAACATATTGCTTCATCCTATAGAGTCAAATTTAAGTATTCTTCTCCTTTATTTATAATTTTAGTTTCTTCTAGTCCTCTCTAATTTATAACCTTCCAGGTCTCTCTCTCTTTTTAAGAGACTCCAAATTTTAAAAAAAATCCTGCTGGAATGATTCTTACAATTACTTCCAAAAGCTTATTTTAAATTCATCTGGATCATTAGTCTCTTTGTAACCTTTCAAAATCAAAGTTCAAATCACCCTTTTGCTATTTAATCTAAAATATTTTTTTAAGTCCTTAAACTTGTATTTAAAGTTTTTTTAAACTGAGAATTAAAGGAAACTCACTAGATGCTATAAATCCAAAGATTTCTAATATAGTAGCTGAAAAGCAGTTAACAAGCATTATCTAAAAGTGTTTAGGAAAAATGTATGTAAACCCAATATTCTTTTTGAAGGTGCAGACAGTGATTTAGATTATTATCCAAGATTATCCAGAAAAAGTTTTTTTCCACATCAATCACATATGCAATATAATATACGTACAATACAAAATAGAATAAATACAATACAATAATAACATTTTTGAATTGGTATTCATAATCTATCCAGTGCTACCTCCTGTACATTTGACATCTGGATAAAAAATAATTATTCAAATTTCTTATATGCATTTTAAAAGCTATTAACTAACACAGTTTCTTTTAGCTGCTTCTTATTACATCTGGTCATTTAGGCTGTCATGCTTCAATCTCCTTGACATATCCTTAATATCAATTTTGTATATTTCTTACCATTACTTTTATTGTAATCGCCTTTTAAAAATGAAAAGAAAGAAACCAGAATTCCCAATCATGACTAAATCTTAAATTTTATCTAACTGTTAAGAGATCTAACATACAGTGGAACCCCGACATAAGAGCTGCTCTACTTAAGAGCAACTCGAGATAAGAGCTGGGAGGGGAGATATATTTTTGTTCTACTTACAAGCCCAAATTCGAGATACAAGCGTCAAGGAGCTGTCTCCTGAAGCCAAACGCTAACTTCCGCGTTCGGCTTCAGGAGACAGCTGCGAAGCGGCGCGCGTGTTTTAAAAGGTTGCAGCCGGCCTGGGGGGCTCGGGGGGGGTGCTTGCAGCTTTCTTTCTTGCTCTTTTTCTTTCTTTTACCTTCCCTTCCTCTATTTCTTCTTTTCTTTCTCCTTCCCACCTTCTTCCCTCCCTCCCTTCACTCATTCCTCTCTTACTCTCCCCTTTCATAAGTTTCCTTGCTTCCTTCCTCTGTTCCTGTCCCTTCCCCCTTTCTTTCTTTCTTTCTTTCTTTCTTTCTTTCTTTCTTTCTTGCTCTTTTTCTTTCTCTCTTTTACCTTCCCTTCCTCTATTTCTTCTTTTCTTTCTCCTTCCCACCTTCTTCCCTCCCTCCCTCCCTTCACTCATTCCTCTCTTACTCTCCCCTTTCATAAGTTTCCTTGCTTCCTTCCTCTGTTCCTGTCCCTTCCCTCTTTCCTTCCTTCCTTCCCACCCTCCGTCCATTCATTCACCCATTCCTCTCTTGATCGCTTAAAGCCGGTCCCTGGTGCAAAAAGGGTTGGGGACCTCTGTCCTACAGGATTGGGTGGCAGAGAAGTTGAACATATGTAAATTTAAAAGTTTAAGAAAGTTTACAAGTTAAGTGAAAGAAACTTCATTATTCAT